>NW_016807882.1:1231588-1235276 GCF_001698545.2 Rhinopithecus bieti
GAGGAGGAAGAGGAAGAGGAAGAGGAAGAGGAAGAGGAAGAGGAAGAGGGAAGAAGAAGAAGAAGAAGGGTAGAAGAAGAAGAAGAAGAAGAAGAAGAAGAAGAAGAAGAAGAAGAAGAAGAAGAAGAAGAAGAAGAAGAAGAAAAAGAAGAAGAAGAAGAAGAAGAACAAGAAGAGGAGGAGGAGGAGGAGGAGGAGGAAGAAGATTCAGTTACATAATATCAGTAGTGAAAAAAGTCATAACAACTGATAGCACAGAAATGCAAAAGATTATCCGAGATTATTGCTGACAATTGTACACTAACAAACTGGAAATGGATAAATATCTGGACATATACAATCAACCAAGAGATTGAATTAAAAAGAAATAGAAAACATGAACAGACAATAACAAGTAATAAGATTGAATCAGTAATAAAAAGCCTCTCAACAAAGAAAAGTCCAAGACTAGATGGCTTTACCGCCAATCTTGACGAACTTTCAAAGAACAACTTTCACCAATTCTCCTAAACTATTCCATAAAATTGAAGAGGAAGGATTTCTCTCTAACTCATATTATGAGGTCAGCATTAGTCTGATACCAACAGACAAGCATGTAACAAAAAAGAAAACTAAAGGCCAGTATCCCTGATGAACAAAGATACAAATATCCTCAACCAAATAAAACAGCAATCCAAAGATAATGTACCACGACCAAGTGGGCTTTATGTCAGCAATGCAAAGATGGTTCAACATATGCAGATAAATAAGTACTGTACATCACATCAACAGAATGAAGGACAAAAACCACATGCTTATCAATAGATGCAGAAAAAGTATTTTATGAAATTCAGCATCTTTTAATGGAAAAAAAATTCTCAAAAAAGTAGGCATAGAACAAATATACTCAACTTAATAAAGGCATATACAACTATCCCATAGCTAAAATAATACTGAATTTGGAAAAGCTGAAAGCCTTTCCTCTAAGAATTGAAGCAAGACAGGGAGGCCCACTTTCATCACTCATATTCAACATAGTATTGGAAATTCTAGCCAGAGAAATCAGGCAAGAGAAAGAAATAAAAGACATCCAAATTAGAAAAGAGGAAGTCAAATTGTCCCTCTTTGCAGACAATATGATCTTATTTATAGAAAAACCTGAAGACTCCACCAAAAGAACTATTAGAACTGATAAACAAATTCAATGAAGTTGCAGGAGACAAAATCAACATGCAAAAATCAGTAGTGTTTCTATACACCAATAATGAACTAGCAGAGAAAGAAATTAAGAAGACAATCCCATTTAAAATAGCTATTTAAAAAACTAAAAAGAAATTAAGAAGACAATCCTATTTACAATAGCTGTTAAAAAAAATCTAGAAATAAAGATTGAACTAAAGCAGTAAAAAACCTATACAAGGAAAACTACAAAACATGGATGAAAGAAATTGAGGAGGACACAAACAAATGGAAAGGCATTCCATGTCCATGGATCAGAAGAATTAATATAATTAAAATTACCCTACTACCCAAACAACTATATGAATTCAATGCAATATTTATTAAGATATTAATATTATTTTACACACAAGTAGAAGAAATAACCCTAGAATTTGTATGGAAGAAAACAGAGCACAAATAGCCAAATCAATACTGAGCAAAAAGAGCAAAGCTGAGGGAATCACACTACCTGATTTCAAAATATAGTATAGTAACAAAACGCATGATATTGGTATAAAACAAACACATAAACCACTGGAACAGAATAGAGAATCCAGAAATTCACCCACATATTTAGACAACTGATTTTTGACAAAGAAAACAAGAACATACATTGGGGAAAGGACATCCTTTTTAACAAAGGGTGCTGAGAAAATTAAAACGCCACAGCAGGGCACAGTGGCTTACACCTGTAATCCCAGCACTTTGGGAGGCCAAGGTGGGTGGATCACAAGATAAAGAGATCAAGACCATCCTGACCAACATGGTGAAACCCCATCTCTACTAAAATACAAAAATTAGCTGAGTGTGGTGGTGCACACCTGTAGTCCCAGCTACTATGGAGGCTGAGGCAGGAGAATCACTGGAATCTGGGAGGTGGAGGTTGCAGTAAGCCAAGATCATGCCACTGCACTCCAGTCTGGAGACAGAGCCAGACTCTGTCTCAAAAAAAAATTAAAAACAAAAAATAAATTCCACATGCAGAAGAATAAAACTGGACTCCTATCTCTCACCATATAAAGAAATCAAAACAAGATGGATTTAAAATTTAAATGTAAGATCTGAAACTGTAAAACTACTAGAAGAAAACATAGAGGCCAGGTGCAGTGGCTCATGCTTGTAATCCCAGCACTTTGGGAGGCTGAGGGGGGTGGATAACTTGGGTTTGGGGGTTTGAGACTAGCCTAACCAAAATAGAGAAACCCCATCTCTACTAAAAATACAAAATTAGCTGGACATGGTGGCATATGCCTGTAATCCCACCTACTTGGGAGGTTGAGGCAGGAGAATCGCTTGAACCCAGGAGGTGGATGTTGCAGTGAGCCAAGATTGTGCCATTGCACTCCAGGCTGGGCAACAAGAGCAAAACTCCGTCTCAAAAAACAACAAAAAAAGAAAACATAGAAGAAATATCTCAGGACATTAGCCGAAGCGAAGATTTTATGGTTAAGACCTCAAAAAACACAGTCAACAAAACCAAAAATAAACAAGACCATATTAATCTACAAAGCTTCTCCACAGCAAAGGAAGCAATCAACAGAATGTAGAGACAACATGTTGAATGGGAGAAAGTATGTGCAAACTCTTTATCAGACAAGGTACTAACATCCACAATATACAAGGAACTCAAACAACTCAACAGTAAAGGAACAAATAATCTTATTAAAAAGTAGGCAAAGGACATGAATAGCTATTTCTCAAGAGAAGGCCCACAGAATGCTGACAGGTGTATAAAAAAATCCTCAACATTAATAATCATCAGGAAAATGCAAATCAGAACCACAAAGGCAAAAAAATAACAAATGTTGGCAAGGATGCAGAGCAAAGGAAATGCTTATACAGTGTTGGAGGGACTGTAAATTAGTACAGCCACTCTTAAAACAGCATAGAGATTTCTCAAAAAACTAAAACAGAATTACCGTATGATTCAACAATACCACTATTGGGCACTTTTCCAATGTAAATAAATCATTACATAAAAGCAATACCTGTACTCCCATGTTTATTGCAGCATTATTCACAATAGCAAAGATATGGAAACAGATGGAAACAACCTAAGTGTCTATCAATAGACAAATTGATAAAGAAAACGTGGTATATGCACAAATTAGAACGCTACTTGGCCATATAAACAAGAATAAAATCATGCAATTTGCAGCAACGTGGATGGAACTGGCGGTCATTAGGTTAAGTGAAATAGACCAGGCACAGCAAGACCAATATTGCATGTTCTTACTCATATGTGGAAGTTAAAGTATTTGATCTCATGGAGTTAGGGAGTAGAATGATAGTTACTAGAGGCTGGGAAGGGTGTATGGGTTGGAGAAAGGAGGATGTAGAGAAGTTGGTTAATGGGTACAAACACAGATAGAAGAAGTAAGTTCTAGTGTTTGATAGCAGAGTAGGGTGACTATAAGTTAATAATGTATTCTTTCTTTCTCTCTCTCTCTCTCTCTCTCTCTCTCTCTCTCTCTCTCTCTCTTTCTTT
>NW_016807882.1:1238188-1262639 GCF_001698545.2 Rhinopithecus bieti
GTTTCACCGTGTTAGCCAGGATGGTCTCCATCTCCTGACCTCGTGATCCGCCCGTCTCGGCCTCCCAAAGTGCTGGGATTACAGGCATGAGCCACAGCGCCCGGCCGTATTATATATTTCAAAATAGCTAAAAGACTGAACTTGAAATGTTCCCAACACATAGAAAATGATAAATGATACTATCCTAAATACTCTGACTTGATTATTATACATTCTATGCTTGCAACTAAATATCACATGAACCCCATAAATATGTCCAAATATTACATAATAATTTTTAAAAAGATAATGTAATGATCCAAAACTAATATCAGTGACTTTAGTTTTTGTATCCCATTGATTTATTGTCATATTCCTATTATTTAAGGCATATGACTAACGGTATGTATTTCTCTGCTACCCATTCCATTTAAAGAAAAGAAAAATTACACTAATACCTTTTGGCATCAGATCTCACCAAATATCTTTATTCCCATTTAGTCCTCTACCATTAAATTTCCAAAAGAGGGCAGAACAGATTGGTATCAGAAAAGAAAGAAAAAACTTATATTTCCATAAACGACCCATTAAAAGATACATTTGTGCTAATAAGCAGCTGTGTAATCTCAGGTTTATGATAGGGATTACAAGAGTCTAAAAAATAAGTTTAGATCTCCAAGACCCACTAGTCATTTCCATTAATTAAGATAATCCAGCAGAATCTTTAGACAAGCCAGGATCATATGATTCTACAGTTAGAAGTGATCTTACTGGACATTTGGTTCAGCCATTTAACTTGCAGCAGCAAATACACAATATGAATTGTGTCATATATAAGACCAAATTCACATCTTCTTGATCAAAGATTACTGTAACTTACTCTACTATTCTGCTTGTTCTAGCTATCTATTGTACTCAATTTATGGCTATGCTAATACAATGTGGTGGAAAAGTTCATTTTTATCTGGTTATGTTGAGTGAATGAGGATACATCTGGGAAGTTCCTGGCTCCTATAACTTATTTTTAATGTATAATCTAAAAGTCCAATTTTGCATTTGTGACGTCTAGCTTGATATCTCTTCTATTTCTTCATTGCTATTTTCTAAGTCTCTATAATTTGGACGTCATATATTATGACTCTTTTTCATATTGACTTTTGTAGTTTTACCATCTTTAATTCATTGCTATTATTGGTTCATCTTGAACAGTATTTGCAATGAAAATTAACTCCTCCAAATTTGTTGGCATGATTTTTCTATCCTTTTCCAACTAACTATTATTGAATAAGACATATAATAACCTTTTTCCCTGATTATATTTTTCTCAGTTGATTATATAGCATTCTATCATTACCTTTCCATTTACAGCAATTCATTCACTTCCAAACTAAAGGACTGCCAAGTAAAATTTTACGAATAAAATTTCACATAAAAATAAACTTAGTTGCATTTTATACATGTAAATAATATGTGTATGTTGCTAATGTATCTTTCTATTTTCAAAGTAATTCCAGCTTGTATGAGATCAGTGCATGGTGGCATCAATTAAAATGTTTTAATTCATTGCCTACTTAATCACTTTACAATGTATGCATATATCAAAACATCACATTGTACTTCTTAAATATACCATTTTTATTTGTCAGGTGTACTTCAATAAAGCTGGAGTAGTGGAATTTCAACCCATCCCTCCAAAACCCTTTTTCCTGCTATATATTTGTTAATGAATGTATCACCTTCTAATATAGCATATTTGTTCTTATTTTTTTGTGACTGGCTTACTGGTTTTCTTTCTTTTAATTTTTTGGCTTAAATGTAATTTCCATGGGGGCAGGGCTCTTTATCTAAATTGTTGACTAATGTATTTTCTGTGGCTAGGATAGGGATTGGCTTTGTTGAATGATTTCATTATGTTTATTGACCACTATGTTTAAGGGACTGGGCTCAGCTGATAAATGAAACAGAAGGTGGAAGCCTGAATATATATAGTTTTAAAATGCATTTGATAAGCTTAGCCTCTATAGTAGAACTTCAGGAAAACATCAGCAACAGAATCAGCTGTGGATCCCTTTGTTTTCAAATATATTGAAGAGGATTTGTAATACAATCTGCATCAAGTAAAGAGTCAACATTTCTTGATAATGAGAATAAAAATAATGGAAAAATAGGATTATCTTACAGAGAAAACAAACCCACAGTGTAGAATATTAGATTTTTGTAATGCCCCTGTGGGGAAGAAGTGGTCTTCTCCAGTTGGATCACCTGGATGTCCCTTCCCTCTCCCTAGATATGATCACTCCTCTCCCCAGATAGATGCCAAAATCTGGCAGAACTGGAAGCATTTTTAATCCATGGCTTATTCTGGAGGGTGAATTCATTAATTCATCTATTTATTTAACCAATTTTTATTAATTCTTATATGTGTGTTGGGAAATATTCTAGGCATTGGAGACACAGTAGTGAAGAAAGCATACTAAAATTACTACTCTATAATATACGAGACACAAGAGCAAATGTGTGACTTAATAATTTGCAAAATTGGGAAAATTATTTTGGAAAGAGGGAGATGGGACTAGAGAAGACTGAAAAGTCCTAAAAAAAAAAAAAAAAAAAAAAAAAAAAAAAAAAAAAGGAACATTTACATAAAGAGAAGAGATAAAGTTGGGAAAGAGAAATTATTCCGTGGTAAATCCCTGGAAGCTTAGGTGTCATTCATATGGGACTCTCTTTAAAGGTTTAGTCAGGAATATTAATAGATGAGTTATCAAGTCAGTAACTCATCTCCGTTCTGCATAGTTCAAATTTATCCCTGGAAATCAAAACAGCTTTCAGGGATTGCAAAAGCCAATCCGTTAAGTAGAAAATGAGGTTGAGCGCGGTGGCTTACGCCTGTAATCCCAGCACTTTGGGAGGCCGAGGCGGGCGGATCACAACGTCAGGAGATCGAGACCATCCTGGCTAACACGGTGAAACCCTGTCTCTACTAAAAAATACAAAAAAATTAGCTGGGCGTGGTGGCAGGCGCCTGTAGTCCCAGCTACTCAGGAGGCTGAAGCAGGAGAATGGTGTGAACCCGGGAGTCGGAGCTTGCAGTGAGCCGAGACTGCACCACTGCACTCCAGCCTGGGTGACAGGTGAAGAATCTAATACAAAAAAAAAAAAAAAAAAGAAGAAAGAAAAAAGAAAATGAAACACAAGCACAACATAGTCTGGAAAGTTTGTGGTAAACCCTTTTGTTCACCGTGATTATACTTTTAAAAGCATTAAAATTCAAGAAAGTCTAGGAACGGTATTAGCCACATTTAGAGCATGCTATATTAATGCAAATGTGCATGATGCAACCTCTGGTTTAGTATTCTCAGATGTGAGCAAGCTTATGTTTGTGTATAATTAGCTGCCTACTTAATACTTGAAATAGCAAAGTATAATAGAGCCTCCCTCATCCAATACCAATAGGCAATGTCAGACACACTTTCATCTGAGATAGAAAAACACAGCACAGGGAACCACTTTGCTATAAAAACAAAGCTAAACAAATAGTATTGTTATCATATACTCATCCCATAACTACCACTACCTTATCACTTTATTTCATAAGATACCCAGAAATACCATCCTGCAGAACAGAAGAAAAGACTCTATCAAATTAGTTTAACTTAAATCTATCAATTTAGAACATCTTAACAGGAAAGTTGGTCAAGCTCCTAACCAAAGTGGTAAACTGTCTGTCATTATCCTTTCCAGGTAGTTATGTAACTATTCACAACTTTGGGCCTCACAGGTCAGACAAATCTAGCTTGAAAATTTTATATTGCTAACATCTTCTCATGTTGAGCTCCAATTTCTCAACCTGAAGCTTCCACACTTTGCTCCAAAATTCTCTCAGTTCCTTTGAAACTACATCAAATAAATCTAACCTATCTCCTATAAGAAAAAGCTTCAAATAGGTCACATGTTTTACTCTTTCTCCTAATCCTTTCCACATCTACAAGAATCATCTTCCCTAACTCAAATATTCTTCATTCTGTGGATGCTTACTCATCTGATTTTAACCTGTAAGTGTCCAGTGTTCAACAAATAGATTTGGATTTGTTAGTTTCAGCTTCTGATCCAATATCATAGATTTGAGTTTCATATTTTAGATCTAAGTGCAGATTTATTTATTCCTATTGATTTTATCACATTTAGAATGAGAAGTCGTCCCACATTTTTTAGTATTTCATTTTAGATACAGATTTTATCATCAAGTAATTTAGCTACAGCAGCAGTTTTTGTGGCACCCATAGATTTTATTCATCTGTCTTTTTTGTATTTTTAAGCTGTTGATAACATGCTGAATAAGATAAGCCAATAACTGAGGAACTAGACAAATCATACCACAAGAAATCTTTCATTCTGATTAGCAAAGACACATAACTCTTTCCAAGTAAGCTATTAAAACTTGGAAAGACAAAGTCTTGTATTTATGTATTAGCCGATTCAATAAATATTTACTAAATGCTTTCTATATTCTAGGTACTCTTCTAAGAATATGGATGCTAAGATGAATAAGATACAAATAATAAGACAAGTTTTGTTTGTTTTTTTTTGTTGTTGTTTGTTTTGAGATGGAGTCTTGCTCTGTCTCCTAGGCTGGAGTGCAGTGGTGCAATCTCGGCTCACTGCAACCTCCGCCCCACAGGTGCAAGTAATTCTCCTGTCTTAGCCTCCCGAGTAGCTGGGACTACAGGCACCTGCCACCATGCCTGGATAGTTTTTGTATTTTTAGCAGAGACAAGATTTCACCATATTGGTCAGGCTAGTCTTGAACTCCTCACCTCGGCCTCCCAAAGTGCTGGGATTACAGGCGTGAGCCACCGCACCCGGCCAAGCTTTGCAATATAAAGGAGATCATTCATGCTGCCATAAGTTAAGCAGAAAATTAAACAAATAACTGCCTCTGCCACAGTCAGTGCTATCATCTAGAAATATATAAGACTGCATTTCATTTAGAATCTTATTAGGCCTCACATAATGAAAACTCCTCTGTAATGGTTAATGTTAGTTTTCGTTTTGTTTTGTTTTGTTTTACATAGAGTAAGTATAGTGGAAGTCAGTTGCTAGATTTGTTCATCATATTAATGATAACAGAGACCAGATATTTATGATTAACTTGTAATTTCCATTATGGTCACAAGGCTACTAGAGCATACCTAGCCATTATGTCTGTGTTCAATGGTGGGAGAATGGATGAGAAAATGGAAGATTTCTGTTTCAAGACGACCAACGTTTTCCCTATATCAAAATTTGGTTTATGTCTCATTGGTGAGAACCCTGTCTTGTGGTCATGACTGCAGAGAGGTATTAAAAAGAAAGGGGTTGAAGTAGGGGATGTCTGAGTTTGATAGCAGTGTCTGCCAAATTATAGGAATATGAGGTGTGGGACCCAACACACTTGAACGACAGGTAGGGGTTAGAGAATACCTCATAGAGTTGCTGAACTGAAACTTAAAAAAATAAATGGAAGTTTTTCTGGTGCATTTTAGACAAGGATGAGATCAGTACCACTATTATAGCAAAAAAAGTAACACTATTTACCAATGCAGAAATATCTGAGAGGCAATGCTGTGTTCATATAAGCAAATATGACAGACTGCAAGATGGAAGCCTATGTTTTCCTCCTTTCTCATTTTGCATATGGCGTGTTTTTTTCAGATTTAATGTCAGTCATGGAGACTGAATTGCCCTTGCTCCCAACCCTAGCACATCCTTGTGTGTGGCTAAATTCTCTGTCGGATCTTTTTCAACTTCTGTCCAATGTTCATAACTTCCCATTCCTGGCATGCTCTCTTTTAATTACTGCATTAAAGCAGAATCTTTCTCAACCCCAACTGTATTATTGCCTAGAGCCGAAAATGATCCATTGAAATGGTCAGTTCTATGAGTAAGTAAAATAACTTGTTCATTTAAGATGGTTTTAATTGGTCTCTTGTCACTTGCATTCTGTTGCTTGAAAAAGATTCTTGGCTGGGCGTGGTGACTCATGCTTATAATTCCAGCACTTTGGGATGCCAATCCAGGTGGAATACCTGAGGTCAGAAGTTCGAGACCAGCCTGTCCAACATGGTGAAACTCTCTCTCTACTAAAAATACAAAAAAAAAAAAATTAGCCTGTCATGGTGGTGGATGCCTGTAATCCCTGAGGGTGAGGCAGGAGAATTACTTGAACCCAGGAGGCAGAGATTGCAGTGAGCCAAGATCACACCATTGCACTCCAGCCTGGGCAACAAGAGCAAAAGTCCGTCTCAAAAAAAGAAAAAAAATAGATTCTTGATAAAGACAGATTTACTAACAAACCTATGAAAGTAATCTTCAATGAGACACACTTTGCCAAATATTGACTATGGTAGTCAAAATTCTAAGATGATCTCCATGATCTCCATCATTTAGTGCTACATTCTGCATAATCTCCTCCCCTTGAGCATGGGAAGAACCTGTGACTTGCTTCTAGCTACTTGAATATAGCAAAGATAATAGAATAATATGTATCCCTTAGTTAGGTTTTATTATATAGTTAGCAAGATATCACTTTCATGATCACACATTGTGTCATATAAAATTATGTTTTAGCAGATTGGTATGAAAGACTGATCTGCTGCCCTTGAAGTAGCAAACAGCAATATTGGAGTTACCAAGGGAGAGGACCATGTAGCAGAGAATTACAGACAGCCTCCAGGAGTTGAGAGCAGCCTCCAACTGACAGTTGACAAAAAGCCAGGACCCTTAATCATACAGCCAAGTTAAAATAAATTCTACCAATAACCTAAATGACCACAGTAACGGATTTTTCCCCAGACAAGCCTCCAGATGAAAACATGGCCCAGTGATCCCTTGAGTGCAGTCTTGTGAACACAGATTATGAAGCCAAAGAATTATTCACATATATTAAAGTTAAACCATACATTTGGATTGTAGCTTCCTGGAAGATAATGTAAAAAGAAAAAAAATGTTTATTTACCTCATTTTTATTGTATAAACACACTATTTCTTATTCACATAAATAACAACAGCAAAATGTGATATGAAGTACCTCAGTATTCAAGGCTGTGCAAGTTCCTGACCCTTACGTTCAGAACTCTTGTAAAGTCTGAGCTAAAGTACACAGTCTAAACGCTCCAAAAAGAGACACCTAATTCCATGAATCTAAAGTCTTGAGAACAGCACATTCATGCATGCCTGAGAAAGAATGAGGAGAAGACGGGCAAAGAAAGAGAAGCAGAGCAGAAGAAAGTGCCATGTCCCAAGAAGACCCTTCACTCACTGGACCCATCCAGCTGCATGGATCCAAGAAGTGAAAGAGAAATAAGAAGCCAGCATAGATGTGCACAGTTTTATTAAACAGTAACTCCACCCACGAGTCAGTGTGGCCTTGTTAGCTGCTCTGCACACTGACTAATCAAAACTAGTACCTCTTGCTTCCTTGGAAGGGCTAAGAATGGTATAGACAGAAGGAAGCATGGCTTAAAGGCAGCCTAACATTTTCTTCTCTCCCTTGTACCAGCTCATTTCTTATTCTATTTTAATCTGTATCCAATGGTAGGGAATTTAAGGTTCAGCCAGGGAACTGGTGTCTCTCTTAGGAGAAAATCTCTTTTTGTAGTCTCCTAAGCCCAGTGAAGTAGAAAATTAAGTTTTTGCCCACTAAGTCTCTGAAATAGGTCAGAACAGACATCAACCATTAAAATACATTTAATACTATATTATGTTCTCTCCCTATTCTACTTGGACTCTCCATTTATGCCCAGCTACATGATCCAACATGATTCACAAGAGAGGGGTATAGAGTGAGCACCACATGTTAGTCAGACTCTTTCTGTTATAAGTAACAGAACACCATCCCAAACGAGGTTTATACAAAGAAAGGAATTTATTGTTTCACATAATTAAAAAATCCAGATGTGGCAGCAGCTTCAGATACGTGCTTCAAAGTATGATATCAGGAGTTGGTTGTGTTCCATCTCTTCGATCTGCTACCCTTTGTGTTAGCTTAATTCCCAGGCAGGCTTTTCCATGCCATTAAAAAGAGAATCAACATTGTTGTGATTTGTACTTCCTTCTACCAAACTAATCCCATCAGAGGGAAGACCTGGAGGCTTATATCACATGCCTATCCCAGAAACAATAATCCCTGTGACTCTATAGGCTAGGTATCCTCTCAGTCCTGGATTTAGGAGGTAGAGTCAACTCCTCCCTGTCACAAGAGAATTGGAGAAGGATTGCTTGATAAAGCAAAACAGGAGTACTTTTATTAGTGAATGGATATCCAGCAGGCCAAAAATCACAGATGCCTCAGGCACACAAGAGGCCATAATATTCCAAATACTAGGATGGAACATTTTCTCAAATTTGGACATAATTAACATTCTTCCATTATCATTTTACCACACAGAAATTAAAATACCAAATAAAAATACTGTCTCCTTATAAACTAGTACAAATATTAAAGTCCAATATTCTCTGTCTGTCTCTCTCTCTCTCTCTCTCTCTCTATATATATATATATATATATACACACACACATATATTTTAAGTTTAGTTCAGTTTCACAGATTTCCTTCAGAACTCAGGGCAAATCAGTGCCTTTTATCTGGCATTATGAGTCCTATAAATATACACAATCCACTAAAATAAATGTTAACTCTTTATTTTTATTTATTTATTTATTTATTTATTTATTTTTTTATAAATGTTAACTCTTTAAACACTTCCAAAGTTGAATGAATCCAGTGCAAGTCTCTTGTATGTTGTATTAGTATACAACAGTCACCGAACCTTACTAATGTTTTGAAAACACAAATAATTCCTACCTAGCTAGGCAAATTGCTTGATTAAATAAAGCATAAACTCTATTACTAAAGAGAAAAGAAGATTGCATATTGTTAGACAGTCACAATCTCTGCCACAGACCATCATATTTATTTTCTTACATGGTCAGTAGAAAAAAGGGAAAACAGACCGAAGGTCTGAATATTTTTCTGACTAGCAAGAAAATTTACACTTCTTATATTGGTGGGGTGAAGAAAGATAAAACCATGAGGTCATAGCCCATTAGTTAATTATCACAAGGTTACTGAGAAAATTCAATTACCAGTGACAAATATACTCTATAAATTTATGACCAAATACAATTTTCTAACACATCTGTTTTATAAGTCTTGTAATCATTGCTTCTAGTTAAAAGGTTATATTTTAGGAGGGAAAACCAGAATCATTGTGGCTTACAGCTGAACATGGGAGGAGAGTGTCTGCTCTTCTTGGTAAAAGAGATAAGAACACAAATCTATAAGGATAAATTTCAGAATCCATAGGAATTAAATCTGAAAGAAGTCCTTTGCTGTTTCTGGGAAATTCTCTAACAGATTTGCGGTCATTGACTGGAGAATATTTACAAACCCACTTTTATTCCTCTTACAATTTTTATCATCAACCATTATAGCATATGTCTTGGTTTTAACCAGGCAGGAATTAAAGTTTCCTTAAATGTATGATTTTTATTTGCACTAGAGGTTAGCTGTGCTGCCGTTTGTTCTTTTATAAACCTTGAGAAAGCCTTTATCTCTGTGCTGTTTCCCTTGCATGTCCCAAACTGGGCTGACAGGGGTCCAGTGAAAGGCAGTTACCCTGGCCAGATGCTCCACCCAGATCTTGCTTTTCCTCGGCATTAAATTCCCCATAGATTGGATAGCTTTCACTACCCTGGTGTCAACATAAACATTTTCCTTCCCACCTTTTATGTTGTTGCTCCAGCAGGACCTGACTCTACTAGTCCCCAAGCCGAGGCTAAGAAACAGGATAAAATGTAAAAGGTTAATGAAATAAAGATGTGTAGAATCTTTAGCAGTTAATCTGGTGCTGCCTATCAAGTTTGAATACTGATAATAAGCCAAAAGTTCAAATTTTTCCACAATATATATCTGTCGATATTTAGCCTGACCTTTGTGGTCTGCAGTGACGGTTGAAAATAAAACTTGCTGGCCGGGCGCGGTGGCTCAAGCCTGTAATCCCAGCACTTTGGGAGGCCGAGACGGGCGGATCCACGAGGTCAGGAGATCAAGACCATCCTGGCTAACACGGTGAAACCCCGTCTCTACTAAAAACTACAAAAAAAAAAACTAGCCGGGTGAGGAGGCGGCGCCTGTAGTACCAGCTACCTGGGAGACTGAGGCAGGAGAATGGCGTGAACCCGGGAGGCGGAGCTTGCAGTGAGCTGAGATCTGGCCACAACACTCCAGCCTGGGTGACAGAACGAGACTCCATCTCAAAAATAAATAAATAAATAAATAAATAAATAAATAAATAAATAAATAAAATAAAACTTGCTTTGTAATGAAATTGTTCTGATCTAGCTAAAGCTTGTCCTTGACCATATGGAACTCTAGCTCTAGGAACTGGCCTTGTAGTCAGTCTATAAGGGTGCTGGCTCTGACCCTCAACGAGGGACTGTCCATCTTGGACCTCATTATTCACTTTGAAGTTATTGCCTGTCCTGTCCAACACAAGCTTTAGACTATTCTCTTGTGTAACACCACAATTCAGGAATGGAAAAAAAGAAAAAAACTAGCTGCATAACTAAGTCTGTTAAATCCACGAGGGCAGCAACCATCTCCCTTCTCAGAACGTTGTCGCAAATGATTGTCTTTCTTCTTAGGCCCCCACAACACCTTCACATGGAGTGCTCATGTCTTAGGGATGATTTGCACGTCTCTGTATTGCTTCCTTAAACTGAACAGTGAGATGCTGTCATTACCTGGTAACACTGAAACCCAATGTGATAGTATTAAGATGTCGGGCCTTAAGGAGGTGATTAGGTCACAAGGGCAGATCTCCCACGAATGAGATTAGTGTTTTTACAAAAGAGACCCCAGAGAGCTTGTTTTCCTCTTCTACACATGAGGCAGAAGAGTGCCCTTACCAGAACCCAACCACACTGGACCTTTGATCTTAGACTTTCCAGCCTCCAGAACTATGAGGAATAAGTATCTGTGGCTTATAAATCCCTCAATTTATATGTTTGTCATAATGCTGTAGGAAAATCCGGGTTCCTGTCTCCCGACCAGGAAAGATTAAGCTTACAGACACTTTGAAGGATGAGGAGGGGGATTTACTGGGCAAAAAGGAAAAAAGAAAACAACACAGCAAGGTGAGACAGGGGTTTCTGTTACAAGCCTTCATCTCACAGATTGAATCCCCAGTAACCAACCATGAACAGGAGAGGCCAGGCTCCTTCCCCGCTGCAAATGGCATGAACTTCCCGAGGCCCCACCCTCCTCCCCCTGCTCAGGTCAGTTGGAGATTCTCTGAGGAGCTCCTTTTACTTGGCTGTCTTAATAAGAGCCCAAATGGACTAAGATGAGCACTTAACATAATTATACATTTACATTTTTTTATTATGTGACTATATGCCTGTCTCCCCCACTAGACTCTATGTTTTTTGAAATCAAGTAAAATGCCTGGTTTGCTCACATCTAAGGAACCAGGGCCTAGTTTTCCTGAAGGAAATGTAGTATTTGGGCTTGATATTAATATTTTTATAGCATCTCTAAATACATGGGAACAATTTATAATTTTCTCAATTAAATGATTCTGTCAGAAGCCAAGGCACTATGATTTACATAATCAGATACTTGATAATCTGATTCAGTCCAAGCCAAAAACAAATCAGCAAATCAAGTCTGAAACAAAACCTAGACTATCTAGAAGACATGTAAAAGATATAATGATGTCTTCCATGTAAACTTTTGACAGAAGTAGGATTCCAAGTTTATATTCTCTAGCAAGGTACTGGATTATCTATGGGATAAGAAATGGCAGATTAAATTACTAAATGATAATGTGGCCATCCTTTTGTAAAAACCCACAAGTCTAACCAAAATTCCATCCTGAACAGAGAAATATCTCACTTCAACAAAGCAGGACTAAAAGATCTCCTTCAGTGAGAAACAAATCTTTCTTAAATAAATTTTAACTTTGCTATAAGAACAATCTATTAATCAATTCTCTGAAATTCTACCAGAGACAATAACCTCCATCAAAGTCACTCAAAATGTGGCCCATGGACTGGTGGTGGTCTGCAAACTGCTACCAATCCACAGCGAGATAGGTACAGAAATTGAGAATAAGCACCAAGAAATTTATATGACAATTTGATATTATCATGCCATCCAAGCACATGATAAATGCATTTTACGAAAGTGTTGGTCTGTGACTATGTGAAACTTAAACAAATAATAACAAGAAGAAGACACAGTCCTTCATCACAGAGAGTTTGAGAAGCTTTGGTCTAGTTTGCTTAGCATGAAAATGTTCAAGAAAGGTTTACTATTGCTTAAAATAACCATGGAAAATTCTCATTAATGAAAGTATATAAAACAAGAGGCTTACTGGAGTATCTGCTAGGATTAATTATCTACATAATGTGTCCTGAAGTAACCAAATGTATTGACCTATTTTAGAGAGCATTATCAAATACAATAATGTTAATTCTTGATTGACTCACCTTAAGGCATTACTGCTGACAGTAGCTGAAGAGCATTAGGAATTGTCCATCCAAGTCAAGTGAAACTACAAATTAGCATAATATGATACATAAAATTTATTTGCAGTTGGAAAAGTAACTATTTTTTCTTCTCACACAAAAGCTGCCTTCTCAAAAGGATGAGGGATATTTTGAGAAATAGAGGAAATAATCTGGAGAAAACAGCCTAAGTACAATTTTATGAATAAAATTTGGGAACTTAATAAAGCCTCCGTTGCAGTTAAATCTCTGCCTCTCACTAACAACTTACAGAGTGAAAAGAAAAGGCTGGTAGTAGTTGGGAGTGTAAAGTTAAACTGAATCTTGCCTCGAGGTTGAGCAATGCGAAAAAACACTCAGTAACAGAAAAAAGAAACTGTGGAAATGTAGCCAGTTACATCAAATTTTATACAAGGGGATGTTTGTCAGTCTCCTCTCAAAAATGTGAGCAAGACCAAAAGTGGTGGCTCACACCTATAATCCCAGCACTTTGGGAGGCCAAGGCTGAGGTCAAGAGATTGAGACCATCCTGGCCAATATGGTGAAACCTCGTCTCTACTAAAAATACAAAAATTAGCTGAGCATAGTGGCGCAAGCCTGTAGCCTCAGCTACTCAGAAGGCTGAGGCAGGAGAATCTCTTGAACCCAGGAGGCGGAGGTTGCAGTGACCCGAGATCGCGCTGCTGCACTTCAGCCTGGTGACAGAGCGAGACTCCATCTCAAAAAAGACAAAAAACAAAAACAAAAAACAAAAAAATAAAAAAAAAAGTTCAGAAGATGGATGCCTTAAATATAATTTAAAACAAAGTGAAGTCAAAATCTCAAAATGTTATTCAATTAGTCCTGAGCGAATTTCCAGTGACCTAACTTTTTTAGTGGTTCTTGTTCATGTGTAACCAGGAGGTCATATCGCATTCTTGGGAAATAACCAACAAAACATTCAGACCCACAAAGAGTCCACTCTAAGTCAAAGAGGGTCATAAAGTGTTCTTGTCATAAGTTGATAAATAGAGTAACGTGAGTCGATATTGGAGCAGGTCTGGTAGCCTAAAACTAACACAATTAACATGCAGCATAACTGGAGATACCCATACTTGTAATTAGTCAAAGAGAAAACTCACAACATTTAGATGAAATGCTTGAAAATTTGAGTTCAGATTCAGAGATATTTGTATGAACCTGGGATAAAATACACTCTTACTGAGGAGAGAAAAGAGGCTGATGAGGGGTTTATATGTCTTTATAAATCTTCAGTAAACAGATAACTAAAGGTCCAAGTGCTTCGGTTATTTAATTAATTACAAATTTTTAAATCAACTGCTCTACACAAAGCAGTTGAAATGTTCCAACCAATGATAGGCTTAATATCTACAAAATTTTGATAATTTTTCTGTCATGTCATTATTGAGATGAAAATTAACTGTCAGGTTAAAATAGCCTCATTGTGGTTTGAAAGTTCAAACCCAATACGTATTGCCTAAACTTATCCTAGTTTAAGTATGTAGAAGCAATAAGCAATGTACAAAATGTTAAACAGGGTGATATCCTGAGTAGCCCCTTTCATGATTCTATCTCTGTAGCTTCACTGATTTTGTCCGTTTTATTTTCTCCTTTCCACACAGCTCTTGTCAACCCAAGGACTTTAAGTACAAGACCCATATCATTCTGTAATGCCCAGACCCGCGATGACCCCAAAAGCAACCACCAGAGTCCAGAGACAACGCCAAGCGGCAGGGATCGCTTTATTTCGAGTTCGAACTCGGTTCCCTCCAGCTAGGTATCAGATCCTAGGGAGAGACCCCGAGCTCGGCGTTCAGCCGTCTTTTATGGTCAGACACAAACGAGTTACAGCAAGTTACAGAGTCACTGGGGATTTTACAGTTGTAGGTTTACAATTGGCTGACATTTAAAGTTAAACATTAGTCAGTTGTTCATTGGTTCCCGCCCTTTGACCAAACCACAAATGGCCGCTTGCTCTGCTAGGGACTTTCCAGATAACCTTGTTGTTTTAGCATTAAGGGGAGTTTCCTGACTTTTCTGACCTCTGATATTCAGTATTTTTCCACTCCTCAATTCCAAACATGAAATAGATCACATTGTACCAATTACCTGTTGTTTAGAGAAAAATCCTCATTTCTATCTTCAATACAGCCAAAGCAGTTTTGAAACATTCTTAAAAAAAAAAAAAAAGACAGAAACCAAAAACAACTTGAACATAATAGAATAAAAATATTCCTTACACTTTCTTACCCTTTTCAAAATTGTCATCTCATTAGTCTATGTAAAGATATAAGTAAGCCCAAGAACACCTTCATCCATGTCAGAGAAATCAAGATATTTAGTGTAAATCTGAAATGGTAAATAATGATCTAACTATAATATCATAAGTAACACTGTCTCAGTGGTTAAAATATAAGTGAATCTTTTCCTAAGGAAAAGTGATTTATTTCCCCAAGTTTTCCCCATCGGCTGCCATTACAAAATTTTACTTATAAATACATTATGAAATAAGTTTTCCATTAAGTCAAGACAGATCTTTATCAAGACATGTACCACGTTAAAACAGTTTTTCCCNAAAAAAAATGACAGAAACCAAAAACAACTTGAACATAATAGAATAAAAATATTCCTTACACTTTCTTACCCTTTTCAAAATTGTCATCTCATTAGTCTATGTAAAGATATAAGTAAGCCCAAGAACACCTTCATCCATGTCAGAGAAATCAAGATATTTAGTGTAAATCTGAAATGGTAAATAATGATCTAACTATAATATCATAAGTAACACTGTCTCAGTGGTTAAAATATAAGTGAATCTTTTCCTAAGGAAAAGTGATTTATTTCCCCAAGTTTTCCCCATCGGCTGCCATTACAAAATTTTACTTATAAATACATTATGAAATAAGTTTTCCATTAAGTCAAGACAGATCTTTATCAAGACATGTACCACGTTAAAACAGTTTTTCCCAAGAAAACTTTTTTCTTCTACAGGTTTCCACAAAAGTCTCTACAATTATCTCTACCATGTATTTAACAAATCAAGTTTAAAAGTTATTGCAATTTAAATGACTGGACAGACATCATATGTCTTTGTGGAAGAAATAGATGCATAAAATAAATCAGAAAATCATAAAATAATTATAGAAGTAAATCATAAAATACATATAGAGAACCAAATTAGAAAGAAAAAACAACTTTTGAGAAAAGGTCAGACAGATTAATAGCTTTATCTTTGCTATTTTTCCCCATTTATAGTTGAAGAGACTATGGACATAAAACTTGGAACTTGGAGAAAGCTGTTTTTTAAAAAAATTTCTACATTGCCTCTATAGTATTGAAATTGAAGTGAAAAATACCCTATGTGTGAAGATTGTACATTAGTTTTCTTGCCAAGGCACAATTTCAGAGATAAATCTTTGAATTTGGAAGGCAATCTCCATAGAATCTGCCAGATATGAAAAAGCACAATCATTTTCTTTACGAAGTTTCAATCTGTTGGTGCCAGTTGGATGATGTGATTCGCTCAAAACAAGGACTAAGGAATCTAGTAGGAATTCTGAGGAAAGAGAGTTTCCTGTCTTTCTATAGAAAGGACCATGTACACAGGTCCTGAGCTAGCTGGAAAGGAAGCCAAACAAGCATATCTCCAGCTATTACTGGGAATAGTAGAACAGAATGTTGACTGGGAAAGCCAGAGGGTTCAATTACCTATCATTCACTCTCATACTAATTAATTGGTGTTGATCAGTTTCGTTTCAAGAAAAAAAGTTGTAAACTCCTAGAAGAGTTTTAATTTATGCTCATTTTATTTTTTTAATTGAATACTCTGCTTAGCATGGTACTGTTTATAGAATTCTCCCTGTTGAACTGTAGTTAAACTGAATTGTACACGTGCTAATCCCAGAGAGAAATATGAGGTATTTTTAATTAAAAACATCAATCATGTTAAAGACTATTAAATCTAGTAGATCACTTTACCTAATAGGAGTTTTAAATCAAATTTCTATTTTTGGAACTTTAAAAAATATTTTTCTATAGTCCCACTTCTACAAAGACATTCTTCAGTTTACACTGGAGACCAGTTTATGTAGTTTGTGTTGGAGCCTAGTCAAATTCTTCCACACTCTTTCTGCGTTTCTTTGTGTAATGACCCCCCCTTTCCCCAAACTCTATTTCTGTTGTTAATTTACTGAGGATTGTATAGAACGCTGCTTAAATGAGAAACATCAGTACTGAGGATGTAGGCAATGCCTTAATTGATCAGATAAACATGGTCCATTTAGTTTTGCTTTAACTCAAACTTCAAAGTACCAAGCTATAGGTTTGCTTCATTTTGGCAGAAGCAAAAGCCTGAAACTCTTCGAAACTCTTCAGGAGGTAAGGAAGCTATGGAAATTAGGCATCTGCCCAAAATCTAGGATAAAGAATAAACACTTAAAACTCATTTTAACATCTACTTTGAACTGAAAAGGAAAGGGCTCATGAGAACATTTGAATATAGGAAAAGGACAATTTTCAAGACTGTGAACTTGAACCCATTTGACAACAGAGACTGTGATCTCAGGGCCAGGCAGTACTGGTCTCTCTTCATTAAAGTCCCATCAGCCCTATCAAGATGAAAAAAACTTTCTAAATTTTCCTTTACTCTTCCAACTGCCATATGTGAGCTCTAGGTATGGACTTGCCTGTGGGGGATTTATATAGGCCTTTTGAACTTTTAACAGAGTCTCTCTTTTGAGTAACCATTTAAAAGAAGATTAAATTTAATTAGACTGTATTTTTTACGTGACATGTGCCTTCAAAGTCCATTTTATTACATTCTTTTATCCTAACAGCACACTAATGCTGTCGGGTGTAGGGCACCTTCAGATGCAGGAAGAAAAGAGGGAGATATTTATATACTCACTTAATCCCCTGGGAGTATTTTAGGAATGGCTGACATCTGACATCCATGCCTGCCCAACAACACTGCCTGAGCAAATGTTGCTCAGGAATCAATTCAGACACGTTACAATTTGGATGAGTAATCTGAGCCCTCCATATACTTGTCCTAGTTAGGGGTTCAAGGTGCCCTTGGGTTGCATCATCTATTTATACCCTAATTATTTCTCTTTTGATGTTTTTCTTATTCTCTGAATTTATTGATAATAACTACACTTCGATAGGAGTTGGTACCAACCTACTTATGAAGAAGTATTTGTTTTAACCTGAACCAAGGGTATGATTTACTTAAAGATTATTTGAGTCTAACCTGCTCTTAAAACCATGTTTATACATTGACTAGAAATACAAATCAGTGTCAATGCCATTATAGGAATCCATGGAAAGCAAGTACCTCAACCCCTGTTCAACAATTAGGTCATGCAGAAAATCACTAGATGTAGGATTCAGTAATTTTTACTTTTATTGGTAGAATTTGGAGAGAAGGAGAAATATGACAAAGAGAAGCGGACATTTAAAGAAAAGGTAAAAGTCAACATTTGCAACCGGGTACTAAAGACTCATTCCTGTTAAAAGAGAGCAGATGTAACTGCTTAACTGCTTCACAATGCCTTTGGTGATAGCTCTTGCTGGAACGTGTGGATGAATGCGGTTTTCTCTCTTCATAATTGCGTTGTTGCTTTAGCCAGAACGCTGTGGCATTTTACCAGCCTTTCTCTTCTTGATCACATTTTTTACAAATACAAAGAAGAAAAAAAATGAACACATTGTAAGTAAGTTCTTCTTCATTTTGGTGCGCTATTAAACAACACCGGTGTGCCCCTGTGGCCCTGGCTGCCGGCTTGCGGCTAACTTCCCCGGGCCTCTAAGGCTTGGGCAGAGGGAGGCAGAAGATTGTTTGCGGTTTTTCGCTTCTTGCTTTTTCATTGGCGTGACAGTGCCCAGCAGTCTAGTCTATTCTTTCCTTTTTCGTTTTTTCACTGGTGTGAAGGAGCACAGTCACTTAGCAAAAGAACGACCTGCGGGTAAAGGGAGCAAAGAAGAAAGAAAGGAGCAGGCCAGCCTGGCCTTTCTCTGTGGCCTGAAACTGCCTAAAGTTAATTGCTCACATAAGAAGAATAACTGGTGGTGCTGTAATTGAATTTTTATGGAAATAAACAGGTGGCAGATTTACTATAGCTGTGGGGATAGTAGGGAGCGAAATGCTGTAGCCACATTAACCTGTTTAATTTAATAGCTTCGGTACGCATAGGGAAAAAAAAAAAAGCAATGTTGCTCTTTGAGTCAGTTGGATGCCAAATGTAAATAACTACAATTGCCCTAACATGCCCAAGTGGTTGAACAAAAAAGGGCATTGTGCCAGCTTCGCCTTGATTTTCATGTTTATTAATTAAGCTCCTGGAAGTTTCAAAAACAGAAGTTTTAACTCACAAAGAACTCTGGGGAAAAAAAGGAAGAAGAAAGAATTTGGCGAAGGGAAGACAGACAGACAGACAGACAGACAAACGCTCTGTTTCCATTAATGGCACAGCACGAATCTATGACAGATATTAGGAGCACTCTATACTGGACACAGGAAGGAAGAGCTAAAGGCTAGCTTTGCACGATGCTGCCTCCCAGTGGTAAGATTTTGGAAATGCATTTTTATATTTAGAAAAATCAGTGACTGGTGAGATATGCAAAAAACACCATTAGCTTCTTGACGTACCTGACGTTTTCTTTTAAGCCAAATACCAGGAATAAAAGTTTGTGTTGAAATTTTTGTCTATTTGACTGCAGGGAAAAACAACATGCACTATTCATCTATCTATCTATCTATTTCATCATTGTTTTTTACCTCATGGATTGAAGCAAATTTTAAAGGAAAAAAGAATGTTAATAAGAAAGAGCAGCACTTACTATCAGGGAGGCACCTCACGAGCATTGTGAACACTCAGGTGAGTGTTCACGCGCATCCTCTGCCAGCTTTCCCAGGCTTGAGTGGTGGGCAGATTCCTAGATAAAGAATTTAAGATAAAATGGAGTTTGCTAAGTATTAAAAGCACACAAAGAAAATTAGTGTGAGCGTGAAGTAGAGAGTATCCAAAAGTCATTTTATCAATAAGAAACACTTTACACACTATTTGAATTACCTCATCAAATACCTAATACCCAAGATTATCAGAATCAGAGAAATTCAGCCAAACATTGCAATGGAGCTAAACGGTTTAAACAAACCCAAGACTAAGCTGGCAAGAAGTCAGAGAGCCTGATGGGTGCTCTTTCCTCTTATCAGTTTTGTTTTTAGTCCCATAAACCTTTAGTAAGTCCTTGCTGAGTGCATCACATTTTACTGACTGCACTTTAGGGTGTCAACTGAAGATCGATTAACTTCATAAATTTGAAAGGAGAGCTTAAAGCATTATTCTCAGAAGGGTTGGAGCTTGCCAGTGACCATTCTGACAGACTGAGAAGTGCAGCCTCTGGCCAGAAGCTGGAAACAAGCATGTAGAGGAAAGGATAGGAAAAATAAGATGGATTTATGGCTAAAGGGTGACTAAGTATACATATTCAGCAGGTCATGGAAGGAGATATAAATATTCACAAAGGGGAGGCACAGCATGTATAACATGCATCCCATGTTCACTCTAGGGTGAAGACTTAACCTTTAAATGTATTACAATTAGACCTTATACATCAAAAGGTGAACCAAAGGACACAAAGAACCTCTATGCGGCAGCCTCCAAAAACGGGCCAGGAGCACTTCATGGTCAATGGTCTCTTATCAGGAAGGAATGCTGGTCAGTTGCTGTGTCAAAACTGTGAAAGGGACTGGGTACAGTGGCTTACGCCTGTAATCCCAGTACTTTGGGAGGCGGAGGCAGGTGGATCACCTGAGGTCAGGAGTTCGAGACCAGCCTGACCAACATGGCAAAACCCCGTCTCTACTAAAAATAAAAAAATTAGCCAGGTGTGGTAGCAGGCACCTGTAATACCAGCTACTTGGGAAGCTGAGGCAGGAGAATCACTTGAACCTGGGAGGTGGAGGTTGCAGAGAGCCGAGATCGTGCCATTGTTCTCCAGCCTGGTCAACAAGAGTGAAACTCCGTCTCAAAAAATAAAAATAAAAAATAAATTTAAAAATAGAAACTGAAAGGGAGGGGCAGCATCAGGCAGTTGGTTCCCATCGGTGGCAGAAGGAATCTTTCAAAAGGGCTGGTTTCTGTTTAACATCTAGAGAAGAGAGCCTAGTGGCATTTAGCAAGGGAGCAGGTATACGAGGCACATCTGACCTCCCGTCCCGTCATAGCTATGAACTCCATTTTTAAGGTTTCTCTGAGGTCCCCTTGGCCAAGAAGGGGTCTATCCAATTGGTTTAGGGGCTTAGGATTTTATTTTTGTTTCTCAAATGTCACTTTTACCCCACGTGCTGATGTCTGTCCGTGCACAGCCTCAGGCTCTTCTCTCCTTCCTCTGCATTTTCTCCACATAAAAGACCTCATTTCCCATCTGTGGACCAATGACTTCCATATTTATTTCATCACCAAATCAGTTCGTATGCTTTATCCTCATGTCTAATTTCTCACTCAACATCTTCATATGAATGTGTGTCAGGCCCCTCAAATATTATATGTCTAAGATCATTGGCCCCAATCTTATTCTCATTCAGTATATACATGATGAATATATATACATATTTATGTACATCCTGCTATGTAAACCAGAAATATAAGAACACTGTTTTACATTTTCTACTGTCTCACACCTCGTATTCAATCCATCACCAACAGTCAATCATGAGTCCTATTAATATTACTTCTTAAATGTCTCATAACTCTACCTATTTCTACAATCATACTACAAACTCTCACTGCAACAGTTCAATAACATACCTTGCCACTCTCTGTTCATACCCATACTGCACCCAGAGAATTCTTTTACGTGTCTAATCATGATATTATATCGTCCCTGCTTAAAGCCACACACTTGATTTCTCATTGATATTCAGATCAGAGAAAATCCTTCAAGTTCAGGTCCCTGTCTACTTTTCAGGCTCCTCTTGGCCACTCTGAAACTCACATTCCTCACTCCAGGTGTACTGTCTTCCATTCGCTTCTCAAGCACCCTCTTGAGAATCACTGCACAGACTCCTTTGTCTGTGCTGTTTAACACCTACCTCTGCCTTAGAGCTCATCTGAAATATCACTTGCTGAAGTAAGACTTTTCCTACCTTTCCCATTTTCTCCTCCAAAACTCCCTACACACATAGACATACAGATACACACACACCCCTGGACAACAGAAGGTTCCCCTGTAACACAGCTTATAGAATTATCTTAAGCAGTGACTGCCTAGCTTGTACCACTAAATCATCAGTGCTATAAAAGTAAAGATCATGTCAAGATTTGCTCATCATTGTACCCCTGACACTTAGCACAAAGCATGAATCTTGGTTGCTACTGAATAAATACTGGTTAAATGACCATCCAGGAGTACAATTTATAATTGCTCAGTATCTCTACATCTTCTAAGCACAGGACAAAATAGAGACACGAAAAGAACCATCAACCCAACATCATTCAGGCTTTTAATGATATTTTTAATTTCCATAATTCATCTATGAATGCAATACTGCTTTGGATTTTAGTGCTTTAGCAGTTAAGGGTAATTCCGGAAGCTTGGCATTTTCTATCATAATAGCCCAACTCCATGCTGCAGACACCCAGTTGGGGATTCTGTCAATTGCTTAAGAGATGTATTCCAGTCATATGCTCAGAAAAATAACCACAAGACTGTACTACCTAGAGGCCAACTGAGATCAAAACTCAATTTATAACCTGAAGTACAATTTGTCATTCTGATCAGCAGAGACATGGTTATTCTCAGTCTCTGGGAATTAGGATAGCTCCGAGTTGGTGTTTAACAATATCCCAAAGCTCTGGTTATTTCCGTTTTCCAGGGCATGTTTACTGTATGTATTTTTACTATACGGAATTTTATAGCTCCTTTGCATTCTGTTCACATTCCATTGCGTTCTATTCACATTTAAATAATACCTGGCATGAAATGTCTGTGTAGCCAGATTCTAGGAAGTATTTTATCAGCATGACCTAAAACGCAAGCAGTCTATTTTTGTCACAAAGTTAAAACAGTAACATCTGGTACCTGAACATGTTTATGTGAATGTTGACCCCTAAAAGCACATTACCCTTAGAATGTAATATCACTATTCATGCTGTTTGCTTGACCATTGATGTAAAAGAGCAGTAGCTCTTTGGAATTTTCTTCTCCAAAAGGACAGCATTTTCCAACCATTCTGAATAAACCCTCAAACAAAGAATAGGCAAACCAGATTAAAAGCTATTTATCTGCAATATATGCAATAGCCAAAGATCCTTTGCTGAAGTCTGGGAAGATTTATTACACAAACAAGTGATATTATTGCTGAGTCCATCTTCAAAGAATTCTTGATTATGGAGTTAACTCAGGTCTGAGAATTGGGAGAGAATGAGCAACTCCCCATAATGATGACCCAGGTCAGACCAATACTTCCCAGGTGTGGGGTGTTTTCCATAACACAAATCAAGAAGGACTAATGTACTATCAGCTATTTCAGTCAAGGGACCCAGTGACTGGTGAACCACTACCAAAGATTTCTGTAATACACAACACTCTTCTGATGAGCTTGCCCTGCTGCCTTTTATGATAACCACAATGATTTTGTGTCCTTCCTTTGAAGGCTGCTACTTGGTCTCTGCTGCCCTAGAATAGTTTCCTTCTCATTTCAATCAGGGAAACCACGTCAACTGAAGCATCTGCCATCAACATCCTCAGCTTAGGAAGAACAGTAGATAAAACTCTCCTCAAAACTCACTTCACCAACACATTCCTCAAGATATTGCTGAAGAAATGATCATCTAGACATCTTGGGTAATAAATTAGGATGAAGGTGATTTATGTATAATTCCACCCCAGAGTACTTGCTACCCTTCCCTGCATTATTTAAGAGATTTCTAGGATCTCAACTTCACTATCCCAAGCCTCCATGAAACCGAGATTATAACCAAGCAAATGAGCCAAGAATCAGACGCACTGTAGCCACTCTGGGTAACTCTTTCAATATAGAAGCTCAGAGTGATATATTTATTCTTTTGAAAAATTACACGTTACCTGTGCAAGGTCAATCACTAGTACACATAGTCCCAAGTTTTGCTGTCCTAAGATGAAAGAAAGAAATCTTCTCACCCAGATTTTACAATGCATTTGACTCCTCTGGGACATTTGACTCCTCTGGGATTTAACCACTAGTTCAAGTCTGGAGATAAATGGGGATGGGGGTGGTGGTCACGGTTCTAAGTGGTAAACAGATTCTCTCTTGCAAAGTCAGCCTCCAAAAAAGAAAGGGAATACAGTCTCCAAGCAAGAAAAGCCACCTCCATCGAAGAAGGGAGGATGCACTTCCGTGGTGCCCTTATGAGTGCTGCACTGGCAAATGTTTAACATCCATTCTCCGGCAACGGGGTTAGGGACAGCCCTTATTTGTGGCATTTCAAATACTTGTAACTGACTTCAAATTGTGAACATATCATGGCCACAGAGTAGAGATGAGATAAATGCAGTTGATCTCAGGGGCCGGCAAGAACTGCTTCCAGCACACAATACAGTGTGGGGAAAGGCTAGGAGTTCAAGGCTTTGGAATCACTCCACATTTTCTAATTCTGATACTTAGGATCCTCCAGTCCTATAGTTTTCTGAGCATCGTTCTTTCTCACTTTCTCATACAAGGACTGGCAAGACTCTAAAATCAACTGATAGTACAATTTAGTGATCATAATATCAAACTTGGAGTTTGATTTTCACCTACACGAAAGTTGAAAGAATTGGAGAGAATTGAGACTGTGTTAGGATTGTGAGAGTTCCAGGAACTCAGTCTTTGCCATAACCAATAATTTAAGAAGATTAACTTATCATTTATCTTTTTTTTTTTTTTTTTTTTTT
>NW_016807882.1:1262951-1267098 GCF_001698545.2 Rhinopithecus bieti
TTTTTTTTTTTTTTTTTTTTTTTTTTTTTTTTTTAGCTATTCGGTACCCTCCAAACATCCCCTGCATCTCTACAGTCTTTTATCTTTCCAATGACAGTGGCAACTTGGTTTCCCCAAAACCTTGCCTTGAATAGGCATTTCATTCCAAGAGAGCCTTTCATTACAGGGACCAGAGGCACTTCATTTAGCTCTTTCACTGTGGCATAGGACGGGCTACTAGGGTCATGTCTGTAAGGACAAATAGAATTTCGCTCCTTTTGGCCCCAGTCTGAAAATCAATTCCATTTACTGACTTTTCACTCCACTTTCCCTAAAACTCCATTACATTAAACTGAATCCAAAGTATGATTTTCTGTACTACTGAGGTCTTTAGCTCAAAGGAAGATAAACCAAATATGTTTCAATTAAGGGAAGCAAGTAATTTATGGTAAAGATATTAGTTAGCTCACAGAATTATATGAAACTTAGCCAAGAAGACTCAGAAAGTCAGTGGGAACCGAGGGGGTTTTGTCAACAAGAAAGGCTGCATAGGAAAAGGCTAGACTGGGACACCACAGAGTCTCTAGCTAGCACTATCACCTCTGTTCCAGTCTCTGCTGCTGCTGCTACTGTGGCCCTGTGGATCGTTTTTCCTCTATCCCCCAGATGGGACCATCTGACTGTCAAACCAAGGCTATATGCCTGTGTCCTCTCTGCCTGGGTATAGAAAGACAAAGCATATGACCTCTTCATCCTTGGACATGAAGCCCTGCCTTCTGCCAAGACTTGAAAACTCAATGTGGAAAGAGTGCTCGTATGCCCAATAGTCTGAAATGATCACAATTGTGTTTGATAGATTAGGAATTAGATGCTTTCATAGAACAGTTTCAAGGGACTGGGGAGCAGAAAGTGAGACTACAATAAAGAGAGGAGTAAATTAGATAAAGAAGAACAATTACAGGAACTAATGATGACAGACTAATCTTTTAAGAAGTTTCATAGAAATAGAGGAGATAGTATCTTGAAGGGCAATGCAGATTTGGAAGTAATGCTTTGTTTCTTTTCTTTATAAGAGGTAAATTCAAGTCAATCAGAGAATGCACTTAAGAGAAAAAGACTGAATTCAGTAATTATGGGGATAATTGAGGAATGAATGGAAATGGGTAAAATTAAGAGCACGTGTGTGGATTAACTTTATAAAAGAAGAGGGTAATACTTTCCCTAAAATAGGAGAGAGGAAAAGAACTAATGATGACAATGATATCATAAATCAAAGAGGGGCAGGTTACAGTTGCTTGTTAAGGGAGATCAGGCAGCCTTGATCTTTTCGCTTCAACAGGACATAAGAGCAGCGTCCAAAGCTGAAGGAATGAGGCGGAGTTAGAAACCCAGGATAAGTGAAAAACATTTAGAAAAGCTACCGTGAACAGTGATAATGAACGGGGCATGAATCTACTAGTGGAATTGGGGATCACTTCCTATCTGACTGACTAAAAAGCTGTTTAGTAATAGCCACTGAAGTGGGGCTGATAGATTTTTCCATTAGGAATAACATATACTAAATCCAGCTTCCACAGCCCTAGTAACAGCCTTCAGTGTGGTTATACGAACAACAGAGGCAGAAGATTTTAGCCTCATACCCCCCAACACACATCAAATGCACAACTACTAACCTTCTTGTAGATGTAGTAAGTAGAATAAAATATTGCAAGAGGATGAAGTGGTTGTGACAAATGATAAATGAGTACCAAATATAGCTGTCTATGACAGCTTTATCTGTGGTTTTGTGGTGTCTTTGATGCTTATTAAAGGAACTAGAATTTAACTCCCCATTAAGAGTCCAGATCAGGCCTTGGATTCACCTTGGTCTTCTGAGGTTTGTCTCTTTTCCACAGAATCTTCCAGGTGCATTTTTATAATGACACTCTATCAAGCCACTGAGATCAACTGCCAGAGCTCAATCTGCTACAGGAATCTTGCTAGAAGAAAAGAATGTTTCATCAGAGACAGTCATTCATCCCGGCCCACACCTCTCCTGCTCTGATCTTCCACTGTTAAAAGCATAACACACTGGAGGAAGATTGTGCTATATTTCATGCGTGCTCTGCGCCACCACCAAGGGACAGTCCCATCTGTTATTTGCTCTCAGCTTTGCTTACTGATAAAACAGGAAGGACAGCTTGCTGATGGGCTCTTTGAAGCAAATGGATCCTCTCTTTCCTGCAATTAATGTTTATAAATTATTTCTACAGTAGACAGCATGTATGGTACCATGATTTCAAAATTAGTTTCAATAAATTAAGGGCCTGCATTCATTACAAGAGGAGCTTGATTACAATTCAACTCATGGAGTTTACTGTTGCGCTCTACCTTTTGTGAAAATTGCTGCATGAAATTAAACACTCTCATTAATTCTGTTGATTATCATCCCCTCGTAACATCTTACGATCATATGTTCAGTTATTGAAATTTCACTTTATGTATATGATCGAGTTTTAGTTGTTCACAGAAAACAGGATTCAGGACACTTCAAAATTTCAGAGACTAGGTTAATAGTCCTCTGGCTTCAGCAAATGGAAATGGCTTATGAGAACAAAGCACAAATATAACTGAAGTGATATGGTTTTTTTTCCCCCCCAGAATATTCTGTTGTTCAATCATATACCATTTTTAGAGTAGAGAAATAATTATATACTTTATGGCTTCTGCACTATTTTCAAAAGGATTTTAGAAGATAAATCTCTTTTTCTAAATTGGAAAACATCCTTTTAACTCAGCTTTTCACATTTCCTTTTATTTCCTTGCCTCAAAATCTGTGACCAAATTTGTCTCTGTTTTCTTTGTAAACTAATTCTTTTTCCACGTTAGGTAATGATATGTTTCCTTAAAAAAAAAAAAAAAAAAAAGTGGACCTTGAAATTTGTATTAGGCTAGCCACTTTTAAAGCTTTAGACTGGGAATTTTAATTTCCAAGCAACACATATCAGTTCCAAGTACAGTTGTCCCTCAATACCCATGGGCTTTGGGGCATTGATTCCAGGACCTCCTGCAGATCCCCAAATCCACAGATGCTCAAGTCTCTGATATAAAATGGTGTGGTATTTGCCTATAACCTACTCACATACTACCATACACTTTAAATTATATCTAGATTACGTATAATACCTAACACAATATAAATGCTATGTAAATCGTTGTTATACTGTTTTGCTTAAGGAATGAGAAGAAAAAGCCAGAACATGTTTGGTACAGATGAAAGTTTTTTCCCAAATATTTTCAATCTGATTTGTTGACTCTACAGATGTGGAACCCCAAAAGACAAAGGGCTGATTATACAAACAAGAAAAAAATTGAGTCACAGTTTTGAAAGACTCTAGATAGGAGAGAAAAGCCTCTAAGCAATTTAAGAGTCATTCAAAGACTCTTAAAAGCTCAAGGAGGACACCACCTCTTTATCCTTGTATGAGGTGGTTGAGAAACAGCAGACGTACAAGGAGAGAGGATCAAGGGGAGAACAGGAGATACCAAGAGTTCTAGCCAAAAAAAAAAACACTCTATTTTATTTGAAAGAGCTACTCCTTAGTACACATTGATAATAGTAAAATGAAAGAAAAAATACTGAAGCACAGAGAAAGCAAAATAGGTATGAAGCATCCTCATGATATTAACAGGATGTATTTAGGAGAAGCAGTTTTATAAAAATGCAGTCCAGCACTGTGGCTTATGCCTGTAATCCCAACACTTTGAGTGGCCAAGGTGGACAGATCACCTGAGGTCAGGAGTTCGAGACCAGCCTGGCCAATATGGCAAAACCCTGTGTCTACTAAAAATACAAAATTAGCCCAGTATGTGGTGGGCACCGGTAATCCCAGCCACTTGGGAGGCTGAAGCAGGGAGAATCACTTGAACCCAGGAGGCAGAGGTTGCAGCAAGCTGAGATCGCACCATTGCACTCCCGCCTGGGTGACAAGAGCAAGACTCCGTATCAAAAAAAAAAAAATGCATCCCAGTGGTATTGCATACTCTCTGGCCATTTCATTGATTTTATAAAACCCATAGAAGGCATGATCTATATTGCTTGTGCTCATTACACTATGAGAGTAAACTAGAAAGCACGGCAGAGATTTAGACTACAGCTAATTGTGCAATATTCAATATATATATATAT
>NW_016807882.1:1270402-1275793 GCF_001698545.2 Rhinopithecus bieti
TTTTTGAGACGGAATCTCACTCTGTCGCCCAGGCTGGAGTCCAGAGGCGCGATCTCGGCTTACTGCAAGTTCCGCCTCCTGGGTTCACGACATTCTCCTGCCTCAGCCTCCCGAATAGCTGGGACTACAGGCGCACGCTGCCACGCCTGGCTAACTTTTTGTATTTTTTTAGTAGAGACGGGGTTTCACCATGTTAGCCAGAATGGTCTCGATCTCCTGACCTTGTGATTCACCCGCCTCGGCCTCCCAAAGTGCTGGGATTACAGGCGTGAGCCACCGTGCCCCGCCACATTAATTGTTTTAAGATTAACTTTAGCAGAATTTGAATTACAACTTTATCAACTCCATCTTTCTATGAGAGATAAAACAAGGCCCCTTTGAGATCATACCCACTAATAAAGAGTAGAAATAATAAAATATTCAGTGAGGTTTTAGTTATGAGTAAATTTGTTTTATTTATTTATTTTTTAACCTTTCAAGTACCCAGGCATTCTTAGTAGAGTAAGAATAGAAGAGGTATTCAAAACAGCCCTGATTAAATGGAGAAGTGTTCAGAAACTAATAGAACACAGTTATGAAAAGATAAGTAGAGTATAATTCATTTTTTAAAATTTCTTCAGTGGAATTAACAGAAGTAATTACCAACAAAAGTTGGTAATTATTAAAAACAGAAAGGATATTACTGTCTTATGTGTGATGAATAAGACCAGTGAAATAATTTTCCTACTAAACTTAGTCATTTCTCTTTGGGGAAATTTGGATTAAGTTAGGTGCCATTAGAATGATTAGACATTCAGCAAAACACTAAATCCAGTTTATATTCCTTAAGTCATTAAGATCATTGAAATATTCACAGAGGTCAGAGGAGAAAATGGATTAAGACGTAAGATATTTTAAAAAGAAAATAAAAATATCTTATGCATGAGCTCAGAGAATGTCTACCATGTAACTGAGTTCAGCCGGAAATGCTGACTGTCTAGTTTCAGAATTCCTAAGAACACACAATTTTTAAAAAATCAAAAATGTAATATGAGAGGTTGAAGTTAAGCCCAGGGAAACATACACAGGACCTGAAAGACACTAGCCTTTCTTCTAGTCTTTCTAAACACACGTGTAGTCATCTGTTTCAAATATTTTCATGCCATCCTTCTTACAGGCCTACTTATGATGATCAGTCCCATTATTACCCCTTGATACAGTTTAGAAAACAAATTCGTGCACCAAGTGAATGGACCAAATCGTAAGTCACTGCCTTTCGCTCCAGAGTTGGCTGCTTTGATTACTTCTACACTTAACTAGTCAACTTTAAAGAAAAAATAATTTTTTTCTGCAAAGGAAATTGAGTGCCTGTTTTCAGAGAGCTAAAAGCAATCAAGGCATCTACTGTGTTATTTTCCTATCCAAGTTGACTCATGTTTAAGACTGACTAGGAAGACATAATCACTGTCTGCTAATAACAAATAGTTTTCTTTTGATAAAAAATTTGAAAGAGTTTCTAATGCTTTATTTTGTAATTTTCGGTTATCTATTGGAGTGACATAGTGAAAGCGAGTAGCATAGGGCTAGTATTCAAGAAAGCACCAAGTTCTTACATAAAACAGCATGATGTGTGACTATAAAGGAATAAAATTGTTTATGTATTAAAGCTACCTGCCATTGTAATGGATATTTTTGTTCAAAGGAGTCTCCCCAAGAAGCTATTATTCCATTGATAGCGTTGCTCTAAGTATTTTGAAAACACCACTTTTGGAATTGACTTTGTTTGCATTTTCTGCCATACAATAAATCAGGCAGTTTAGCTTTGCTGTACCCCGTATAGTAGCTCAAATTCTGCTACCTCCCCTAATATATCAAAATTAATATCTTTTTTTTTTTTTTTTTTTTTTAGGCAGAATCTTTGTTACCCAGGCTGGATTTCAGGGCGTGATTTCAGCTCACTACAACCTCTGCCGCCCTGGTGCTAGCGATACTCATGTCTCAACCTCCTGAATAGCTGGAATTACAGGCACACACGACCATACCTGGCTAATTTTTATATTTTTAGTAGAGACAGGGTTTCTCCATGTTGGTCAGGCTGGTCTCGAATTCCTGACATCAGGTGATCCGCCCGCCTTGGCCTCCCAAAGAGCTGGGATTACAGGCGTGAGCTATGGTGCCCAGCCCTAAAATTAATATTTTTAACTCAATATTTACTGCCTCCCCATTTCACTGACAGAACCAAATAATTAAACTAAATAATTTAAAAAGAAAAGAAATTATGGTTAGAGCTATAAATGTATTGTTGTTGTTGTTGTTGTTTTGAGACAGGGTCTCACTCTGTCATCCAGCCTCGAGTACAATGGCACAGTCCTAGGATCCTAATTCACTGCAGCCTTAAACTCCTGGGCTCAGGTGATCCTTTTGCCTCTACCTCCCAAAGTGTTGGGATTACAGGTGTGAGCCGCCCTGCCTGACCTCGAACTATCAATTTAAATACAGAAAATTTTAAATACTTAAAATTTTGCATCTTGGCCGAGTGCGGTGGCATATACCTGTAATCCCAGCACTTTGGGAGGCTGAAGAGGGAGGATCACTTGAACCCAGGAGTTCAAGACCAGCCTGAGTAACATAGTGACATCCCCTCTCTACAGAAAATTTAAAAATCAGTCAGACATGGTGGCACATGCCTGCTACTCAGTTCCAGCTTCTCAGGAGGCTGAGTTGGGAGGATCACTTGAGCCCAGGAAGTTAAGGCTGCAGTGAGCCATGATCATGCTACTGCACTCCAGTCTGGGTGACAGAACAAGAACTGGTCTAAAACACAAACAAACATACAACAACAACAACAAATATGTGTGTGTGTGTTTGTGTGTGTGTGTGTGTATATATATATCACCAGATAAATGTGTATGTGTGTGTGTATATATATATCCCACTAGATGAATGTTTAGAAAGGAAAGTTACCCATGTAGTCCAGCTGAAATGCCACAAAACTAGTTAACACATTTTGGTCCTCAAATGTCACATTAAGCCATCTCAATACTACTGCAAATTCCACAGGCAGCTTGGGACTATTCCTCATTCCTGGCATAATTGTTTACAATTCAAAGAATGATAATGTTCCTTCATTTAGGAAGACAAAAATTTGAAGATCAAAACTTGTTAAATTATAATCTCTAAGATAAAAATGCCTTTCATTTATTAATATTACACATAAAAGTTCTGTTATTTAAAATTGTTAAAATATTGGTTGATAGTGTGGCATGGCAGTTTTTCAAAGCAAAACATAGCAAGTACCTACAATATGCAGTGAAGTATAAAGACACAATTCCTTTCTTTTAAAGATTTATAAAGTTAAATGGCAATATTTAGTAAAATAATATCCCTCCAGAGGTATCATTGCATTACTGTAATTATTGTTGTTAGTAAGATCTATTTCCTTAGAAGGACTAGTGGCAAATAAGAATAAAACAAATGTACAGGCTTATTGCATATATTACATATCTACTGTGTTCTCTGTTTATTATATAAAAATTATCACCATTTATAAAGAATTTACTAAGATCCAGATACTATACTTAGAGGTTATATAATCTTTATTTAGGGCCTATAAAGGGGGCACTGTTGACCTTGTTTTAAAGATACGTAGAGCAAAGTTCAGAAAGGTTAATAATTTACTCTTGGTTTCTTATCTAAGAAGTGGTAGAATCAAAATTTAAAGCCAAGTCTAACTTCAAAGTTTGCATTCTTGTTGACTATTTCTGAAAGCTTAGATTTCACTTATCCTAGCTGTTGAATTTTTAGTAGGAAAATTCTCAGTCTCTAGAAGTTGAAATGCATAAACTATTGTATATGACAGTATCTATCAGCAAAAGAAACACAAGTTAAACAATGTTTAAGTTGAAATTAAACTCCATGTCCTATTTCTCATTTCAAAAATGATTAAACACATTTCTTTCCCTGCTGGATTATTACCAGAATGGCATATGATATGTCTGGAATCTACCATCCAGTCCCAAATGACCAGGCGACAAAAGCTGCTTTCATGTCATTTCTAAGCAAAAGCCGAAGGGCCAAAATCACGGGGAAATTTGCTGGGGTGAGATTTTCAGTTCAATTTTATTCTCCCTTGAGGTTCAAACAAACTTCAGATAATCATCTTGAACTTGGTGATGAACCAAACACAGACTACGGTTTCTCGGAGGGTCAGCCCTTCCATTTAGAAAAAGGCACAGCTTAAAGTGACAAGCCAAATGGGGTCAGATGTTCAATACTTGGCAAAAACCTCAGCTGCCGGATTGAAACAATGTTGACAACATGGCAGGCTTTAAAATAAATCCCCTTGGAGGCTATTGATATCATTCTCGCTTTCCCTTCTGTCTCCTATCCAGGCTCGCTGCTTTCTGAAGGACATGCCAATCATGCACAGCACTTACTAGAAACTGCAAGACTGCACAACATGATGGTATTTATTCCAGGAACAGGAGCCAGTCCTGGGCACACACATAAGGGGACTTCCTTCACTCCCCAGAAAAAGAGAAAGCATGCTGACACACATCTGCCCAGGCAATCAGAAAGCAGCTAAAGCCACCACAGTCCTCACTCACCAACAGTTATACCTTTTCAATTGATTTTCTTGAAGACAGTGAGTGCTGAGCACCATGAGTTCTCACAAACAATCAATTTTGGCAAATGCTTTAAGAATGTTGGTTAATTGCAGTTAGGCAGCATCTGGCAAATGCTTTAAGAATGTTGGTTAATTGCAGTTAGGCAGCATCAATGTATTTTATTTTTTTTGGAAAGAAAGAAGCTGGTTTACCAACATTAAGTTAAACACCTTGTAAGGTTTAGAAATATGAATCAACAAACTATTAGGGTGGTACCATCTCTCTATAATAAACCAGTGCAGATTGATTAAGTATAGCCTGAAAGTTTAGCACAAATCATAACTACATTCAAGCTTTGAATTTCACGACTAGGGATTAATTTTGCATGTCAACTTTACTGAGCTTGTGGGATGCCCAGATATCTGATTAAACATTATTTCTGGATGTGTTTGTGAGGGTGTTTCTGTAAGAGATTAGCATCTGAAGACCGGGTGTGGTGGCTCATGCCTGTAATCCTAGCACTTTGGGAGGCCGAGGTGGGCAGATTGCCTGAGCTCAGGAGTCTGAGACCAGCCTGGGCAACATGGTGAAACACCATCTCTACTAAAAAATACAAAACGTAGCCGGATGTGGTGGCGCACTCCTATAATCCCAGCTACTAGGGAGGCTGAGACACGAGAATTGCGTGAGCCTGGGAGGTGGAGGTTGCAGGGAGCCAAGAACATACTCCAGCCTGGACAACAAAGTGAGACCCTGTATCAGAAAGAAAGAGAGAGAGAGAGAGGGAGGGAGGGAGGGAGAGACA
>NW_016807882.1:1276353-1282744 GCF_001698545.2 Rhinopithecus bieti
AGAGAGATTAGCATTTGAATAGGTGGACTGAGTAAAGCAGATGACCCTCGTCAATGTGGGTGGGAGGAGAGAGAGAGAGAGAGATTAGCATTTGAATCGGTAGACTGAGTAAAGCAGATGTCCCTCATCAATGTGGGTGGGAATTGTCCGATCCATTGAGGGCTTAAATGAAACAAGTCTGAGGAAGGTTGACTTCAATCTCTGCCTGACTGCTGGGACTGAGACATCAATCTTCTGCTCTCAGTGCTCTTCCAGACTCAGACTGGAATGTACACTATCAGCTCTCCAGTTCTAAGGCCTTTGAGTTACAACCTGGGTCTCCAGCTTGCAGATGGCAGATTGTGGGACTTCATGGGACTTCTCAGACTCCATAATCAAGTAAGCCAATTTAATATAATAAATCTCATATGTATATAATTATATATATATAAATCTCATATATGTGTGTGTGTATAAGGTTGGTGCAAATGTAATTGAGGTTTTTCCATTGAAAGTAATGTTCAAAACCCTTACTGCCATTGAAAATAATGTCCAAAACAATTACTTTTGCACCAACGTAATTATTTATATATATATACTTATATATATAATAGGAAATAATATATATATCTCCTATTGACTCTTTCTCTGGAGAACCCTAACACACCAACACAATAACCTTTCACTGTGCATGTGACATAGTGAAATACAGAGACCTGTCTATGCTGTGAGGAAAATTAGCTTTTTGATACGTTGCTCCTCTGTTATAAAATAATTTATTTTCCTGTGCATATATTATACGGGAATAATATATGCCAATAAGCACAGTTTGATATTAACTTGAGACTTTTAAACAGCTTGCATTGTCTTTGCCTTTGAGGTTTATATAATATATAACTGCCAACTCATGTATCTTTCAGTTATAAGATTCTGAGACTGGTATATAGGTATCTCAGTAAGGTTACTGGGGTTCCTAGACCACCATGATGCCCAAGGAAATAGCTTTTTCATAATCCAAAGATGAAATACTACTGAAATTATCAAAGAAAACATTAAGAAATGTTTTTTAGAAACATTTGACTAATCACCTTTGACATATCCTTTGACTAATCACCTTTCAGTGCTCTCAGAATACTAAAGCCATGGACAATTTTAAAAACTACGAGCCGGGCACGGTGGCTCATGCCTGTAATCCCAGCACTTTGGGAGGCCAGGGTGGGCAGATCACAAGGTCAGGAGTTCGAGACCAGCCTGGCCAACATGGTGAAACCTCATGTCTACGAAAAATACAAAAAAAAAAAAACTATCCGGGTATGGTGGCAGGCACCTGTAGTCCCAGCTACTCAGGAGGTTGAGGCAGGAGAATCACTTGAACCTGGGAGGCGGAGGTTGCAGTGAGCCAAGATTGCGCCACTGCACTCCAGCTTGGCGACGGAGCGAGACTGTCTCAAAAAAACAAAAACAAAAACAAAAAATCATAGAACTGGAATGGGCCATAAGATGGTCCAATTCCCTCGTTTACTGGATTATGGTTCTTCATTCAGAGGCCGTCTCAAAAGGCAGTGAGGAAAGAGGGCAGCTGGTTACCCATACCTGCTCCAGCCGGAGCAGCTCCTACCACTATTCTATCTACTGGTCTTTCAAGCACAGTTTACCTAAGAAAAATAAAATTGCACTTCTAAAAGAAAAATTTGAAACCACTGATCTTGTCATTTTATAGATAATCAAACTGAAATTGAGAAAGGCAAAATGATCAGGCCACTATCACACCCCTAGTTTATGATCAGGTCAGAACTGCAGGCTCTTTCCTTTCCCTAGGGCTAGAACAAGCCACTCCCTTTCAGGAGACTAGAGTTCTGCTCCCACTATTCCTTCTGTTAACATCATCCAGTCTCCTCTTATTTCCTGAATGTCTTGCTCATTTTCTCAACATACATTCATGAACCTTTTTTTTTTGGAATTCTGGCCAATTTTATCCATTTAACCACACAGTTACGGAACGTTCTGAAGAAAAAGCACGGGGAGGAACAGGCTTAAGCACAAAGGAAAACAGAACTAGGGTGAAATGTTCCCTTCATTACAAGATTATCATGTTTACATTGTCATTATTGTCTTCATCAGCATTCCTTCTATTCATACCGTACTCCGTGATGGTTTATTATTACATGTGTTACCTCATTTGATTACCACTCAATAAGCCCTGTAATGTATCTTAATAAACTAAGGGCTATGAAAGTCATAAATTTATTTGTACTATGTTGCATTTTTAGGTATACTGTATTCTAATTTTCCACAAACTCTTTAGCTGATGCAATTTTTCTCACAAAATAGATTTAAAAAATTTTAAAGTCATCTGTTACATCTGTTACCTTTTTATTATCCAAGTGTCTAACAAAGAAACACATAGATAGCAAAGAATCTGCAAATCACTGGTTAGCAAAACTAGAAATAAAACCAACACCTTTAACCACAGTGTCAAATGGCAAAAAGTCAAGAGCAGAAAAGTGGAGACCAACTGCAGATAAGCTGCAGATAAACGGCAGGAGTGCTGCAGCCTTAGGTGACCTCCTGGCAGCTTTTGATGCTAATGATCATGCCCTCCTTCCTGAAGCTTTCCACTTCCTTTGTTTTATATATCACTTCTCCCTTTCTCACTCTTTAAAGCTTCCTTCCAAGTGTCATTTTATGGTTTTGCTGACCCTTCACGTATTTTCATATTTCTGAGTATTTGCTCATACCATTCATGTCTCTTTCCTCTTTGCTTGAACTGCTCATCTTCCAAAATTCAGCTCAACTACCACTTCCTTTCTAAAAGCTTTCCTGACCTCCAAGATTGGAAGTATTTATTCCCTCCTCTTTTCTTTTAAAAAAAAAAAAATTTCATTTTTTCAAATAACGAAGCCACCTTTGAAAATTGTGACAGTGAGAGAAATCTGACATAGTTGACTCCATCCTGCTTCTAATCTCCAAGCTGTACTTGGTCATTCCTGGCCATAGGCCAAGCTAATTTTAGGAATAATTTATTTTATAGTTTAACCTTAAAGCAAGGATGATAATGGTCCTTCCCCAAAACTAAACAGCCTTTGTAAAACTAATGAAAGGCGTTAAGGCTAGGATTATGAAGGGAGCCTAATTCTGCTAAAATATAACCAGCCGTTGTTCAGGAGGTCACAAAATTTGTAATTTCACCAGTTACTCCTGTAGATAACACCACTGTTGTAGAACCTAAGATTGGTCTTTTGAGATGTTTTCTCAGATTTTTGCATTTCTGATGACTGGCTGATTTTACCCAGATCTGTGATTCTTGACTCAACCAGTGGTGTGGCTCCCACCCAGAAGCTGACTCAGCACAAGAAAACCATTTTCCACACCCCTATGATTTCATCCCCAATCAATCAGTAGCACCCATTCCCTAGCCCCATGCCCACCAAACTATACTTGAAACACCCTAACCTCCAAGCCTTTGGGGAGATTGGTTTGAGTAATAACTCCATCTTCAGCATAGCTGCCCTTGCATCAATGAAACTCTTTCTTTAGTGCAATGCTGTGGTCTCAGTGAATCGATTTTGTGTGTGCAGTTGGCAGAAAAAAATCCTATCAGGCAATTGCAAAAGGTATTGCATTCACATAGTCCAAAATCCAAACATATATAGAGGCAGGTAGTGAAAAGTCTCCTTTGCACTATTGTTTCATGCTGTTCCTTTTCACTTCTCATTGACTGACTTTTGTGTTTTCCAAAAATATTTATGCATAAATTAGCAAAGACAAGTTTGCTCTGGTTTTACACAAATGGCAGGGTGCTATGCAGTGCGTTCTGCACATTGCTTTTTTCCACTAAATGATTGTGTTTTAGAGAGAGGTGTTGTCATATTAGTACAGAGAGTATAACATCTTTCCCATATAGCTGCATAGTATTTTATGTCAGGGTTATAGCATAGTATATTTAATCACTCTCCTATTTATGAAACTCTAAATGATTTTTAACTTTAGTTATTAAGAGCAATGATGGAATTAATAGTCTTATACATATGTCAGAGGCGTTTGAACCACAGCGACTCCATTATGAGTGAGGGCTAGGAAAATGAGTCTGGTACTTGCTGGGCTGCATTTCCAGAAAATGAGGCATCCTTAGCCTCTAGAGGTTTATGGTTAAGGGAACAAATTAATAATGTTTACGAAACAGACCCAGACTTGAGAGTGTCCAGATATCCCGCTATTTGGAGAACAAAGACACTCTTAATTTTGCTTTAAAGATAATATCAGTTATTACAAAATATAGTAATTAACAAATTTAATCCTTTATCACAAGCTCTTGTAGCAGAGCACGTCTTTCCAAGATCTATTTTTATCATATATATATATTTATGTGTATATATATATATATATGTATGTATAAGCATTGTACCTAAGGTGGATACGTTCCTCCTCTTACTTTCAGGAACATCCTATGCTGTCTATGGAGTAGCTGTCCTTTCACCACTTTACTTTCATTTATTTAACTTAATTTTTTTTTTTTTTTTTTTTGAGACAGAGTCTGGCTCTATTGCCCAGACTGGCGTGCAGTGGCACGATCTCAGCTCACTGTAACCTTCGCCTACTTGTTCAAGCAATTCTCCTGCCTCAGCTTCCCGAGTAGCTGGGATTACAGGTGCACACCACCTTGCCCGGCTAATTTTTGTATTTTTAGTAGAGATGGGTTTTCCATACTGGTCAGGCTAGTTTCAAACTTCTGACTTCAAGTGATCTGTTGCCTTGGCCTCCCAAAGTGTTGGGATTACAGCTGTGAGCCACCGTGCCCGGTCCACTTTACTTCCTTAATAAACTTGCCTTTGCTTTGCACTGTGGACTCACCCTGAATTCTTTCTTGTGTGAGATCCAAGAACCTGCTCTTGGGGTCTGGAATGGGACTCCTTTCCTGTAACACATATGTCATTTTGCAAAAACATGCTAGTATACTCACAGAATAAATTGGAATTTTTCCATCAGAGTATAAAATTATGATAAATATATTCAGTTATCTTCCATATGTGTTGTATCAATTTATACTTTCCCAAGCAATATGTGAAGTGCATATTTCTCCCACATTATTGATAGACAGTGTATCAAACTTACATATCTTTATCAATTTTATAGGTAAGAGATCCTCCAACTCTCTTTTTTCTTTTTTTCAGCAGAGGATGATATTTAAACCTGAACTAAGCCCGCATCTTTGAGACTGACTAATTTCTCGGAATATCTAGAATGAATGTATATCTAAGGAATAGATGTTAATAAACTTCTATTTGTTTTTCTTCTCTTAATCTATCTTTTGTTACTGGAGGGACTACTTAAGAACTCAGAAAAAGTAGGAAAAAAAATTATTTTCTACCTTTACAACAAGTAGAAATTATTCAGTAGATTGGTGTTAATGCACATCTGGGTGAAGACACCACCAGACAGGCTTTGTGTGAGCAATAAAGCTTTTTAAGCACCTGGGTGCAGGCGGCCTGAATCTGAAAAAGGAGTCAGCAAGAGGAGATAGGGGTGGGGCAGTTTCATAGGATTTGGGTAGGTAGTAGAAAATTACAGTTAAAGAAGTTTGTTCACTTGTGGGCAGAGGGGGGGCGGTCACAAGGTGCTTGGTGGGTGTCCCGACCTGCAGGACAGTCGAACAGACCCTGGAAGGGGGAGTGGGAATGGAGGAGACAAGAAAACACAAGAAATGGAGACAAGACAAATAGCCTGATCAAGTCTCGTTTATTGAGTGTAGGGTCATGCCTTATATAGGCTGGCAGGGGAAGCGGTTGGGCCAGGGCGGTGATGGGGGGCCGGGTCTTCTCAAATTACAATCGCGCATGCGCCGTGGGTTTGTACTTTTCCCGGGCGCGGGATCGCGCCTGCGCCCTGGGCTGCACATCTTCCTGGGCGGGAAAATGTTTGCGTGCGCGCGGGAAAGGTTGGCGCGCGCGGGAACAGTTTTGGCGCGCGCGGGAGAAACTTAGCCGCGCGCGGGCAAAGCTTTGGGCGCGCACGGGAAGGGTTTGTAAATAAAGAACCCGGGAATGTGCCCTCTTGTCTCCGCTTTGTGGAGATCAAGCAACAGAGGTCGGCTAATTCCGGGCCTCATGGCTCCCGACAGGTGGGGAGCTTCTGAGACTGGCCAGGAGAAGGAATGTCACAAGGTCAGTTGATCAGTTAGAGTGGAGCAGGAACAAATCACAATGGTGGAATGTCATCAGTTAAGGCAGGAACTGACTATTTTCACTTCTTTTGTGATTCTTCAGTTGCTTCAGGCCATCTGGATGTATATGTGCAGGCTTGGGTTCAGAGGCCTGACAATTGGTTTTTATTTGGAGTATAATTTAAAAGTATCAACAGGAAAAGATTGTGTGTGTGTGTGTGTGTGCGCGCGTGTGCGCCTATGTGTGTGTGT
>NW_016807882.1:1285238-1323177 GCF_001698545.2 Rhinopithecus bieti
GGGGGCCGGGTCTTCTCAAATTACAATCGCGCATGCGCCGTGGGTTTGTACTTTTCCCGGGCGCGGGATCGCGCCTGCGCCCTGGGCTGCACATCTTCCTGGGCGGGAAAATGTTTGCGTGCGCGCGGGAAAGGTTGGCGCGCGCGGGAACAGTTTTGGCGCGCGCGGGAGAAACTTAGCCGCGCGCGGGAAAAGCTTTGGGCGCGCACGGGAAGGGTTTGTAAATAAAGAACCCGGGAATGTGCCCTCTTGTGTCCGCTTTGTGGAGATCAAGCAACAGAGGTCGGCTAATTCCGGGCCTCATGGCTCCCGACAGGTGGGGAGCTTCTGAGACTGGCCAGGAGAAGGAATGTCACAAGGTCAGTTGATCAGTTAGAGTGGAGCAGGAACAAATCACAATGGTGGAATGTCATCAGTTAAGGCAGGAACTGACTATTTTCACTTCTTTTGTGATTCTTCAGTTGCTTCAGGCCATCTGGATGTATATGTGCAGGCTTGGGTTCAGAGGCCTGACAATTGGTTTTATTTGGAGTATAATTTAAAAGTATCAACAGGAAAAGATTGTGTGTGTGTGTGTGTGTGCGCGCGTGTGCGCCTATGTGTGTGTGTTCATATGTGTGGGGTGGAGGTGGAAGAGGCAAGCTCACATAACCAACCATTTAAGGCTCTAAGTTTCTTTTTAATCTATAAGATAAATAAGTACCAGAATAAAGCATCCTAGAACATGTTGAAGATTTCATGCCAAGATCCCTAGTCCCAGAAAGCTATTTAGAAATGATACTTTGAAGTAAATCAATGGAAAATTCAAGGAAATGAAAGACCACTTCTTCAAAAAATCCAACATCAATCAGTACTACTGCTAGGTATTCTCTATTTTCCTCCTTACATATTGTACATACAAGTTTTAGGATATCTTTTTACAGGAAAAGGGTAAAAATTATTTTATTTTCTATAACTTCAGCCACTTATTCGCATGCTATTGCTTTTCAAATGTTTATGTATTTGAATGAAAACACAGTAACTCCTCCACCTGTCTTTAAAACAAAGGCTGTTATATACCTGGTCCGCAGGCGCAGAGGGAAGGTGTAGAACTTAATATTAAATGTTCATCTATAATTTTCTCTTTGCTTCAGAGCTTGATGAGGAGTCAACATGGCCTCTTGCTTTGTTTGGTTTTGAGGTCTTCATGCTAGCATGCAATTGTGTAAGAGCAATTTACTGTGACTCACCTTTTTTATTTTTTTTTACACAAAAAATTAACAGTTTTTCTATGGTGCTCAATAGCACTCAAATGTGCCAGGGCAAAGACCTCTTTTTTAAAAAAATGAAATAAAACATATGGAAGGAAACTAAGAACTCTTGTCAAAATTATTCCACTGTGAAATCAGTTACATTCCACAAGAAAATATAACCATGCCAAGGGTTTTTTTCTTCAGTGACTCTCACATAAACTACAGCAGGAAAAAAAAAAATCTGGTGTTCAGCTTCATAAGCTGTCAGAGCCATTGGCTACCTAAACCCATTCATATTTGATTATTTTCAGTCCACTGCCATTTCTATACAGCCCTGGTGGATATTTCCTTGGTTCATTAAATAAAACATTCCCATCAGCCTATTATTGTGTTGCTGCTGTCCTTGCTATAATTAACACTGCAACAGATTTAAAAAATACTACTTAAAATAACTGGTGTAGAATTCACTTCTAAACAGAATACACATAAAAAAGATTATCCAACAGGGAGCTGCCAAATGTACTGTAAACTGGAAGAGTTTCAGCATCCTTTAAACACTCGGCAAGAAGCTAACTGAACCACATCTCTGCTGTCAGCAGAGCATGAAACTCTGAGATTTGTTTCAGTTTCCATCTAGTCTCTGCCAGTTAAAACTAAAGACTTCCACAGGGTAAATACATATTCCATTTTCACTGGGATTGCCTTCTTTCTCTTTGATAATCTTTATGTTTCCCTCTCAAGAATGCTTGAGCTTTTATGAATGTGACATTTTGCAAAGCACTGTGGTCTAATAAGCTTTCCCAAATTTCCTCATCATCCTTATCTCCACAAAGCCTTTCTTATATGCACACAGTTGTGAGTGGCACTATGCAAAGAAAATCTAACAGACCCTATTCTTTGTCCTATAAGAATATATCATGGAGAACACACACACTCATACACACACCCAGTACCTAGAGAGAGAGAGCTAAATGCAAACAGTAGGCTCTGCTCAAAATCCTCCACTGGATTCTCATTTCTTATCAAATCAAATACAATTTTCTCAGCTTGTCACTCAACAACTTCTACAATATAAGCCTAGATTATCTTTCCAGCCTACAATTTACCAATCTCCTGAGTGTATCTCCTGTTCCTAGTAAACTAGATTACTCACAGTTCCTGTGTTATATGGTGATTTCCTATTATCTTATCCTGACCCCAGACAGGCAGAAAATCAGGGCCCTGGAGTCAACTAGTCTGGAGTGTGGGATGTTATATGCCTGGTTCAGGGAGAAAGGAGGGAGAGGAACAGAGAAGAGGTATCTCTTGTAATCCTATCAACAGGCATCTGCTGGGGCACTAGGAAGTGATTTGAGTCAGAGCAACTCTCAAAGTTGCTGACGAGAAAAGTCATGCAGGCCATCCAAGTAAGTTGTCAATTTAATGAGTGCTACAAAAATGAGGATTCCTTAATGAAGCCAGGCACACCAAGAGAGGACAGGACACATGCTTCAAACTGGAGACCGTGAGATGCAGGCTAAAGCTCTGTAAATAAGAGTAGAAATGAAATGACTTTTCCTATTTTGACTGCTTCTTTGGGGTCTGGGGACAGAGAGTTAAGGATGTGAACAGAACTGAATGCCACCTGGGTTCTTAGAATAATGGCATTCTTTCTGCATGGAACACCTTTATCCTCTGGTTCAAATCATATCAATTCTTCCAGACCCATTTCAAATATCACCTCTTCCATGAAACCTTTTTTTCTGTCCCTCAAAAGAAGCCATCCTTCCCTCACCTGCACTCTATCAGACATTGTTGATACTTCTCGACAGTTTTCCTTGCTAGATCGTATATTACATTCTTAAGTTTATTTGTCTTATACCTTTACTATATTATATGCACCTTAAGTTATGGATTTACTCTTTCTTAATATCAACTGTAGCAATTACGTACTGTGACACTTAACTGTTACTCAATAAATATTGTTAACATTGTTTTAACTAACATCTGAGAACAGAGAGAATATTTGCATGACTTATGGAAAAAGAAAGGGGCATCAGTATCCAAATATACCATTGGATGTTCTTCCAATTGGCCAGTATCATTGGCATTCCAATATGTTTTATAGAGATAACTAGATATATTCAGCTTATATTGAATATTTACTTATAATTCCTCATGAACCTAGTCAATCAGTCTGAAAAATTTATCATAATAGTAATTACTATAATCTCAAGACATATGAAGGATGCTGAATAAATATTACCCACAAAATATACAAATGTTCAGTTTAATATTCTCTTTATTTGTTCTTCATACAACCAGGAGACATATCATACCACCTAAAAGTTGGACACCAAAAATAATTTAGGTTATGCTTTGATGAAAATTTAGTTTGCTTTCATACTTGATTTCACAATCTTTTCTCACTATTTTGTTCTTTTTTTAAATATACCATGTTGGAAATATATATTTCTTACAAACTTATAGTAAGATGCATAGGAAAAATCTTACAGTATAAGGAATAAAATCCTTCTTAAATGTTCTCTGTATTAACAGGAAAATTGAGGTCAAATTTTCAGCCAAGTATATTGGATATTATGTAATGCATTTTATGTTTAAATATTACCACTGGATTTATCTCAGTTTTCCTACTTATTTTCCTTTAATTTCTTGCTTAAAAAAATTGGTACCTTAATCTTATAAGTTAGCCCCTTTATGTATTTTTAATAATGCAGAGTATAAATAGTAACACATAAAATTAAAGTTATCTAATCTTATTTATACTCCAGTATCATAAAGTCAAAATGTTGCATAGAAGTATAGTATAATATTATTCAATGAAAAGGAAATGACTATTATAGGTGCATTTTTTTGAAAATACAGTGATTTCAAAACTAGCTGGAGGTTTTAGGAAAAATCTGTCTAATGTACTCCTAACACTAAGACAAATCTCCTAATTTGTTCCTAACACTAAGACAAGGCATTTATTCATTTTTCTCATTATGTAGAATTGTAAATTTACAATTTATAATTGTAGAAAATTGTAGAGTACAATATGATGTTATGAGTCATGAATACAATGTGGAATAATTAAACCGAACAAGTTAACTCATCCATTTCCTCAAATACTTAACATTTTTTGGTAGTGACAACATTTGACATTTACTCTCAGCAATTTTGAAATGTAGAATGCTCCATTATCAACTATTAATATATCCATCACACTGTGCAGTAGATATAAAAACAAATCCATATTGCTCATCATTTCCCCATTCTCCCATCCTTTAACCTCCATAATCACTTTCTACTCTCTACTTCTACGTGTTCAATTCTTTTAAGATACCATATACAGTTGAGAACACACAGTATTTGTCTTTCTGGGCCTGTCATATTTCAACTAGCATAATGTTCTCCAATTGCATACATGCAAATAACAAAACTTCCTTCTTTCATAAGGCTGAAGAGTATTCCATTGTGTATATAAACCACATTTCCTTATCCATTTATCTGTTGATGGACAGTTAGATTGATTCTATGACTTGGCTGCTGCAGTGAACATGGGAGTGCACACACCTCCTCAACAAACTTATTTCAAATCTTTGGGCAAATACCTAGAAATACGATTTTTGCCTCATATAATTCTATTTTTAGTTTTTTAAGGAATTTCTATATAGTTTTTTATACCAGTTTACATTCCCAACAACAGTGTACCAGGGTTTCCTTTTCTCCACATTCTTACTAACCCTTGTTATTGTTCATCTTTTTGATAATAGCCATTCTGACAGATGTGAGATGATATTTCATTCTGATTTTAATTTGCACTTCCTTGATTATTAGTGATATTGAGTATTTTTTCCATATATCTGTTGGCCATTTGTATGTCTTCCTTTAAGAAGTGCTTATTTAGGTCCCCTGCCCATTTTTAAATTGGGCTTTTTGTCTTCTTGCTATTGAGTTGTTTGATCTCTTTATGTATTTTGAATGTTGACCTTTCATCAGATGTATGGTTTGCAAATATTTTCTTCCAATCCATATGTTGTTTCTCTACATTGTTAATTGTTTCCTTTGCTATGCAGAAGCTTCTTAGTTTAATATAACTCCATTTGTCTATTTTGCTTTTGCATGTTCTTTTGGTGTCAAATCCAAAAAATCATTATTAATACAAATGTATAGTTTTCCCCCTGTATTTTGTCTAGTAGTTTTACAGTTTCCGGTCTTCAGTTTAAGTTTTAATCCATTTTAGTTCATTTATAGTGTGAGATGAGGGCCTAGTATTGTTCTTCATGTGGATATTTAGTTTTTTCACCACCATATATTGAAGAGACTATCCTTTTTCCACTGTGTATTGTTGGCAGCTTTGTTGAAAATCAATCAACTATGCATGCATGCATTTGTTTATTTCTGGGCTCTTTTCAACCAGTCTGCTGGTTGATATGTCTGTTTTGCTTTAGTTTGTTTTGTTTTTGTCTAGATATTTATTGCTATAAACTTTCCTCTTACACCTTCTTCTCCTGTATCCCATAAACTTGGTTTGTTTTGTTTCCATTTTTGTTTATCTCAAGATATTTAAAAATTTTCTTTTAATTTCTTTGTTGACCCATTGATTGTTTTGGAGTATTTTGTTTAACTTCCATGTATTTGTAGTTTTCCAAAATTCCTCTTACTGATTTTTAGTTTTAGACTATTGTGGGAAAAAATGATACTTGATATAATTTCAGTCTTCTTGAATTTGTTGAGGCTGTTTTTGTGCCCTCACATGTGTTCTATTCTGGAAAATGTTTTATTTGTTCTTGAGAATAATATCTATTCTGTTGTTACTGCATGGACTGTTTCATATAGGTCTATTACATCCATTTAATTTAAAGAGCTGCTCAAGTCTAATATTTAGTTATCATTTTTCTGTTCAGATGGTCTTTTCATTGTTGAAAGTGAGGTATTGAAGTCTCCTTCTGTTACTGTATTGCAATCTGTCTCTTTCTTCAGATATTTTACTATTTGTTTTATATATTTATGTGTGCTAATGTTGAGTGAATGTATTTTACAATTGTTATATTCTCTTAAGGATTTGTCTTATTTATCATTATGTAATGCCCTTCTCTTGATGGTTGTTGACATAAAGTCTGTTTTATTTGGTTGCTACCCTTGCTGTCTTGTGGTTTCTATTTATATGGGATATCTCTTTCCATCCCTTCACTTTTACTCTATGTGTGTCCTTAAAATTTAGGTGAGTCTCTTGTAGTCAGCACATAAGTGGGTACTGTTTCTTATTCATTCTGTCCCTCTTTCTTTTTATTGGACAATTTAACTTATTTACATTTAAGATAATTATTGATAGGTAAGAACTTATTACTGCCATTTGCTTGTTTTCTGGTTGTTTCATTAAGAATTTGTTTCTTTCTTCCTCTCTTTCTTTCTTTGAGATTTGATGATTTTCAATAGTAGTATGCTTTGAATATTTTCTAGTTTTGTTTTGTGCTTCTATTGAAGATTTCTGCTTTGTAGTTACCATGAGGCTTACATGGAACATCTCATATTTATGACACTCTATTTCAAGCTGATAACTACTTAACTTTGATGGTTTAACTAACTTTGATACAGTACATTTTACTCCCTGTTTTCATTTAAACTCTTTGAATTTCTTTAATAACTCATTGGTAACTACTGCTTTCAGCAACCACCAGGGGCCCATACAGAGTCTCCTCTAGGTGGTCTCACTGTTAGGGATCGGATTGCAGGTGCAGTTTAATGACACAATCAGAACACAATAGCTTAAAGGTTTTTCATACTCACATATCCTGGGGGGTACCTAGCATGCCCTCTCTATGCAAACATACACAGGTCAGGGACTACAAGAAGAGAGAGAGAGAAAGGACCTTTGGGTCAATCCTTTATTGGACCCACAGAATTATCCAAATTTCCTGTGGAGAGCTTTAATCAGTAGGTTTAAAACAAATAGGTACTAATTTGAGGAGGTCACATTGTGAATGAGAGGTGATCACTTTAAGTTCCTTAGCAAATGTCTAAATGGTCCATTTAAAGGAAGTGGGAGAAAAGCAGGGAGCCTGGCCTACTAGATGGGAGAGATGCCTCTATGTTTTTATATCTTGTCATTGGCTAGAGCCATTCAAGTGGGATGCAGTATTGAAAACTGGGTCAAGGTGGCCTGAACCCTGCTTCTAGTATTAATAAATTTATATTTTAAAAGGAATACTGAAGCAATGTAAAATTATTAACATTCAGTGCAATTTATCTCACGATGTCTTAGAATCAAACTCAAAAGTAAGGTAATTGGAGTTGAGTGGTGGATATCTATTGACTGTGAGGGAAAAGAATAGTTGTAGTGGTTTTGTGTGGAGACACAGAGCAAGAGATTGGGGTGGAAAGCTGGAGGTAGGTGGTAGAAAAAGACATCAGAGAGTGGGTAAATCCTCTCCCCAGGGAGTTAAAGGATTTAATGACATAGAATTGGTGCCTCTTGGGGAAAGCAATAATCTCCATTAATTTTAGTAACCTGTACCAGAATTCCCTTTAGGTATAGAAGTGTGAGGGTATATATCTGACCAGAGAAGAAGTATACCAGGATCAGGGGATAAGCAGACAGTGAATTTAGAAGGATATGTAAAAATATGCTGGGTCCATTTTCTGCCTTAGGAAAGGCAGTCTGTGAGCATCCCTTAGTGGAGGTTAGTGTAAAGGGTGAAGTCATCTACAACATCAAGGTCTTGGGTTAAGATGATGTCATCTGAGGTAATGTCATCTCAGTGGAGAGATTTTGGGCTAGGTCAATGTCACCTGGAATGTTGAACTGGGTATTCTTTTCAAGTGGGTACCCATTTGTGTTCATGTAGGACACAGTATTTAGCATAATTGGTTGAAACAATCATTTCCTGAAGGATTTGGATGTCTGGTTGTAAACCAATAAAAGTACCCAAACCAGTGGTAGTAATAAGACCAATAATCAATAGAATAATGTGCAGCTACCCCTGACAAGGTTTTGTTCAGGGTGAAAGTTTAAGTTTAAATGGGTCCCTGGGTATATGAATAGATATCTGGTCTGTGGGACAATCTATTGTAATGAATCCTAGGAGAATATGAGTCCTCCATCTGGCTTCCAGTGTTAGTGGGATGGGGCAAGATCAAAATGTATATAAAGGTAGTTAAGGCCTGGGACCTCCCCAGATTACCTTGACTAAAAAGGAGCCAAGTGCTAATATTCAAGATAATGGTAAAAAGGCCTCAAAGGCATTTCAGAAGTCTTCAGGATGGCCTCTCCCATCACAGATTCACATGCCTAGGAGGATAGTGGTTTCAGGGGTTAGGCCCAGGGCACTGCTGCCCTGCTTAGCCCCAGGACACAGCTCGCCTCATCCTGGCCACTCCAGCTCCAGCCTTGGCTCAAGGGAGCCCAAGTGTAGTGCAGAATAAAGCTCCAGAGGATGCAAGCCATAGCCTTGGCTGTTTCCACATGGCATTAAGTCTGCGGGTGCTCAGAATGCAAGTGTGAAGGAGGTGTGGCAACTTCCCTCTAAGTTTCAGATGATGTTTTAGAGTGCCTGGGTGCCCAGGAAGAAGCATGCTGCAGGGCAAAGTCTCCACAAAGAACCCGTACTGTGGCAATTCCCAGAGGGAAATGTGAGGTTGGAGCCCCCACACAGAGTCACCACCAGGCCACTGCTTAGTGGAGCTGTGGGAAGAGGGCTGTCATCCTGTAGACCCCAGAATAATAGAGCCACTTGCAGCTTGCATCCTGAGCCTTGAAAAACTATAGGTCATTAATTCCAATGTGTGAGAGCAGCCACAGAGGCTGCACCCTGCAATACAGAGTTGCCCAAGGACTTGGGAGCCCACCCTTTGTACCAGTGTGCCCTGAATGTGGGACATGGAGTCCAAGGAGATTATTTTGAAACTGTAAGATTCAATGACTACCCTGCTGGGTTTTGGACTTAGTTGGAGCCTGCTGCCACCCATTTTTTATTTTTTGGCTGATTTTTCCCTTTCAAAATAGATATGTATAACCAACACCTGTACCACCATTGCATTTGGGAAGTAAATAACTTGTTTTTGATTTCATAGGCTCAGAGGTGGAAAGAGCTTGGCCTTGAGTCTTAGATAAGATTTTGGACTTTTGATTGAATTAATGTTGGAATAAGTAAGGCCTTGGGAGACTATTGAAAAGGGATGATTGTATTTTGCAGTGTGAGAAGGACATGAGATTTGTGGGGCCAGGGACATAATGACATGGTTTGAATGCATGTCCCCTCAAAATCTCAAATGTTGAACTGTGGTTTCCAATGTTGGAGGTGTGATCTGGTGGAAGGTGGCTGGATCATGGGGGTGGATCCCTCATGAGTAGCTTAGCATCATCCCCTTGGTGATAACTGAGTTCTCCCTCAGTGAGTTCATGCAAGATCTGGTTCTTTAAAAGAGTCTGGGACCTCCCCCTTCTCTCTCTTCCCATGTGACATGCTTGTTCCCTATTGCTTTCTCCCATGAGTGTAAGCTTCCTGAGCTTCAGGAGAAGCAGGTGCTAACACCATGCTTCATGTACAGCCTGCAGAACTATAGGCCAAAATAAAATCTCTTTTCTTTATAAATTACCCAGTCTTTATAGCGATGCAAAAAACAGCCTAACACAGGGACATTGTGGCTAAGGGATGGAAAGAAGCAACATTCCACTAAGTACCATGATGTATGATGGTTAGCAGTGCTGTCCACATAGTTTGCCAACTCTCATTACCATTTACTCAGTTATTCCCAATGGGCTTCCCAGGTAGAGAAGGGGTATAGGGTAAGGATGACCTCCTCCAGCACCCTGGCATCTTTGAAGGGACTGAGGACCAGGGAAGCCACCCTTCCTTCTGGTAGCATACACCAGAAGGCCCAGGTTTGGCTCCTCTTACAGGGACCTTGGTAGCTATGCCAAGTTTGTAGGGTCTCACTCCTGTTACTTAAAGCATAATGAGCAGTTGGGTATGGAGATTCACAGATTCAGGGTTTCTGAAAGTCTCTATTTTCAAGAGATCCCTGTTGGTAGCCAGGCATTTGTTGTCTTAATAGTGTATAGCATAAAGCTAAGAGGGGCGATATCTTGTATAAGAATCCCTGGGGCAACCAATGGCAGTTATCAGTTGTCCAGAGACTCCTGGAAGCATTACAACAGGTTTTCATTTTTTTTCTTTTTCTTTTTTGAGACGGATTTTCACTCTGTCTCCCAGGCTAGGATGCAGTAGCGTGATCTTGGCTCACTGCAGCCTCTGTCTCCCAGGTTCAAGCGATTCTCCTGCCTCAGCCTCCCAAGTAGCTGGGACTATAGGTATGTGCCACCACACCTGGCTAATTTTTGTATTTTTAGTAGAGATGGGGTTTCACCATGTTGGCCAGGTTGGCCTCAAACTCCTGACCTCAAATGATCCACCCACCTTGGCCTCCCAAAGTGCTGGGGTTACAGGCATGAGGCACTTCACGAGGCCAAAAGGTTTTCAAAGACTCTACGGTGAAGGAGTTTTTTGAAGGCACTCACAGGAGTGCCTATTGATTTTAATCTAGAAGTAAAATTTGTAAATGAGGAATATGTTGCCACCAGAACTCAGAAGTACTAAGAAATATTGGACTTAACTAACCTTAATGGTTGTACACAATGAATCTCCTTGAAGGAGGATATTAATGTAATGGCATACCTGTGTTCCTGGAGAAAGTGGATGCCATTAAGATCTTGTTTGCAAATATTGTATGTGATGACAAAGCTGTTGGGAGGTATCCCATGGGTAACCCGGAAAGGCGCATTGTGTTTCTTCAGAGGCAGAGGCAAACTGCAGCCGTGAAAGGATGTAGAAATGGAAACTGAATGGAGCAGGTTAGCCAAATCTATAAGAACAAACTATGAACCAGAGGTTGATTGGGTTGAATCAACAATGTTAATAATATTAGTTACTGAGTGTAGAGGTCCTAATGAATAGGATCACAGTATTAAGGTTGTAGTAGTCTATAGTATGGCACCTTTTGTATGTGTACATATACATATATTTTTTTCAGATTTGGGAACAGGGAAAGATTGGCTGCTAAATGGAAAAGCAGTAGGGAGAATTATCCCTTTAATAATTAGGTTTTATATAATTAGTTTTAATCCTTAAGGAACTCATTTCAACTTACATAGGGCCATATTAACTATTAACTGGGGGGTTTATGGGGTCCCATTTTTTCAATCCAATTTGTAAGTGACAAAAACTTACTTTAATTTAAATTTATTACTTACTGTGTCAAGAGAATCTAAGTCCAACATAGAATATGTTATAGCAGTGGGGTATATGATTATGGGAAATGTAGGCATGGCCATAGTTAAATTGAGGAATACTCATTTTTATATTTTATACAAAATATAGAAGTAGAATATTTAAATTTAGTGGGACCCCCAAATGTAACTATAATTTGAGTCCTGGTATTAATTAAACCCATTCATTTTGGTCAATTAGTGCATTTTAGCAAATGTTAAAAGTTAAGTTAAAATCTCTTTTGTAGAGGCACAAAAGCCAATCAGTGCCCTTTATCATTTTATTACTAACAAAATTCTTTAGTATATGAAGTTTGACTTTCCAATGAAATCAAATAATGAAAATATATATACAATTTATTATTATATATTTATATTGAAATATTGTGTGTTTGCATATATGTGTATTCAAATTCTACACATAAAGGTAATTAATTTAATTACCTTTTATTTTCCTCTTTTAACTAAAGGTTTGCCCATAAATTGATAAGCAATCTAGGGTTAGCATTTTGTTTGCTAGACCTGGGGTTTGCTCAGCACTTAAAGTGTAAAGTTCTTTTATTGTTGCTGTTGGTGGTGGTGGTGGTGGTGGTGATAGATTTGTGGCCCACCCAAAGCAGTAGTGTCTTTTTTGCTGTTTTTTGTTCTTTTTTTTTTTTTTTTTTTTTTAAGGTTTTCACTACTTGGAACTGAGGGTCTGAGTATCTGTGGTTGATAAGAGAAAAGAGAGAGCAGGAAAGGGGCCATGGTCACTAGGCAGTAACCTGTCTCTTGGGAAAACCCTGTACCCTGAGATGATCTTTAGAACAGCTTGTATTTCTAGGAGGCTTACATTTTTTTTTCTTTCTTTCTTGTCCTGCTTTGAATATTTACCTGACAAGCTCCTGGTGGTATCAAATAGCCTTCTGTGTTTTGACCTTACAGGTTTTTACTAGAAAAAATTGGGGTTAACCTCCATGTGTACCCGTCACACAGGCAGCCACTTCCATTTCCAGGGTGTCCAAATCAAGCTCTGAGGGCCTTAGGGAACAAGGACTGACAGCAGCAAGCAATGCGTAACAAAGGAGGCACCTGCCTTCACAGCACTCAGTCTTGCTAGGCACCTTGAGGATTCAGGTGAAGTTACCTCTGACCCACGTTACGGTTAGGCGATTTTATCCTTTTACCCCAGCTCTTCTTCACCAACACAGTGAAGCCCAGTGTCATATCACACTTTCCAACTATTCCCGAGGGGTCATTGATGTTTCCCTGGAACCTCGTGGCCCCTGTCTATAACCTGGGAAATGATTGTAGAGTTCCACCACCCTGGCCAGCTCACTCTAGCAAGATACTAGGACTTCACCATTTATAGTCAATACATTACTGACCACTACAGAGATCCCAGGGCACTGGAACAGTGTGCCTGGCACAGGGAGCAGCACACATTCAGATAGGGACCTGCTGCATAGGGTCCTTTCAGATCCCAAGAAAAGCTGATGATGTCACAAAGGGAAACACACCTGCTTATACTGGGACTTGCTCTCTGACAGCTTCAGAAGAACTTAATGGATCATAGAGCTGTCTACAGCCACCACAATTTCAACCAAATCCCCAAGGCAACACCTGAGAGCAGAAGTAGGCAGCAGTGTGAAATAGCCTGACTGAATACTGGCAAGTAGTAGTGCCATCAGATACCAGCTGGACCATCTGATACGGAAAATAAGTTACCCATTCCCAGTGAGCAGACAATGAAATTGTATCCTAGCTTTGACTATAATCATACCTTCTACATCAACTGTTTTGGATAAAACTCTTTGAGTTTCTCTATCAGCTTAGCTGATAGCTATTGTTTTCAGCAGCTACCAGATATCCAGACAGAAGAACATCACCCAGGGATTCACCTGCATGAGTCTCTTTTGGGTGGCTTCACAGTCGGGGTCAGATTGCAGATGAGGCTTCATTGACACAACCACCATAAAATAGTTTAAGAGATTTTAGTACTCACAGACCCTGGAGGGTATATGGCATGTCAGGAAGCCTTACCCACATAGAGGTCAGGGGACTCTGGCAGAGAGAAAGAAAAGGGACCCATGTGTCAATGCCTGTATTGGGTCCAGGCCATTATCCAAACAGTTTTCCTGTGGGGAGCAGTAACTGGTGGTTTTAAAGCAAGCAGTCATTATTTCCAGGAGGTCACGTAGTGACTGGAAGGTAGACACTTAGAATTCACGGGCAAGTGTCTGAGGGGTCTATAAGTGACAGAAAAGCTGGGAGCCCAGCCTACTACATGGGAGAGATGCCTGTAAGTTTTTGTCTCTGGTCACTGGCTGAAACCATTTAGGTGAGTATAATATAGGAAACTATGCCAAGAGTGACTGGGCCCTATTTCTGGTAATAAAAAGTTAAACTTACATTCAAAAATGGATGTTAAGGCAACAGAAAGTTATAAGCACTCTATACTCTCCACCCTCCACATACATATTTTATGTTTTTGATGTCAAAATTTATATCATTTTATAATGTATATATCTTGGCAATCTATCTTAGCTACAATTTTTATTAATAGTTTTATATACCATCATTACAGAACTATAGTATTTTGAATATGGCTCTGCTCTACATATACCATTGAGTTTTGTGATTTATTATGCTTCATGTTATTAATTAGCAGCCTTTTGCTTCGGTTTAAAGAACTCTCTTTAGCAATTCCTATAAGGCAAGTATAGTGATGATGAACTCTCTAAGCTTGGGTGTTTGTGTAAGAAAACTTTTATTATTGTCTCAATATGGAAAAATAGTTTTACTGGATAAAGTATTTTTGGTTAGCAGTTTCCCCCACCCCTTCAACACTTAGACTATATCATTCCATTCTCTCCTGACCGTCAGGATTTCTGCAGAGAAATCCACTGATCCACTGATAGTCATATTGGCACTTTTATATTTGATGTCTCTCTTACATCTTGCTGCTCCCACAATTTTTATATGTGTTTAATTTTTGATAGTTTCATTATTATGTGTTTTAATGTACTCAATTTGAGATGAATTTAATTGGAGCTCTCTGCTTCCTGTACCTAGGTGTTGGCATCTATCCCCATATTAGGAAAGTCATTATTTATTTAAATATGGTTTCTGGCCTTTGTTTTCTTTCTTCTCCTTATGCAAAGGTTTGGTCTCTTGATTGTCCCATAATTCCTGTAGACTTTCTCCATTATTTTTCATTCTTTTGTCTGTTTGCTCTTCTAAATGAATAATTTCAGATGTTCTGTCTTTCAGCTCACTGAATTTTTTTTCTTCTGCATGTTTGAATCTGCTATTGAAGTTTTCTGTTAATTTCTTTTGTTCAGTCATTGAATTCTTCATCTCTAGAATTTCTATCTGGTTCTTTTTTATTGTCTCTATTTCTTTGTCAATCTTGTTGCTGTTTTCATTAATTGTTTTCTAAATTTTGTTAAATTTTCTCTTCATATATTCTTATAGTTCACTGAACTTCTTTATAAGTATTTTTCTGAATTCTTTGCCAATCATTTCGTAGATCTCCATTTTGTTGCAGTCCATTATTTATTTATTTATTAAGAGGTAGAGTCTTGCTCTGTCGCCCAGGCAAGAGTACAGTGGTGCGATCTCGACTCACTGCAACCTCCGCCTCTCAGATTCAAGCAATTCTCCTGCCTCAGTCTCCCAAGTAGCTAGGACTACAGGCTCCCACCACCACACCTGGCTAATTTTTGTATTTTTAGTAGAGACAGGGTTTCACCATGCTGGCCATGCTGGTCTCAATCTCCCAACTTGAAGTGATCCGCCTGCCTCAGCCTCCCAAGTGCTGGGATTACAGGCGTGAGCCACCATACCCAGCTATTATTGAAGCTTTATTAGTTTCTTTTGAAAGTGTCATGATTACATCATTCTGGGTAACTCTTGCATTCTTGTGCTGTTGTCTGTGCATTTGAGGAGACAGCTTCCCCTTCTGGCCCTTTCAGGTGTTCTTTGGCAGGCATAGACTTTCATGATTTAGTCTAGTCTCTGATTCTGCAAGGGCCAGCTGTAACAATCCCAGGCAGGTAGAGCTTGTTTTGAGTTCTTTAGCTGACTGGGATGCTGCCTTCACTCTAATGTTGGATGGGACTGCTGCTATCTGGTGAGACCACTCCCAGGGCTCTGCTATGAGGCAAAGCTACTGGCTGGGTACTACAGTGGCTTTTGGTCAGGCAAGTTACAAGATATATTCCCTGGAGAGGCAATTCAGTTATTCGGGATCTATATTTGAGTGGATCTGTAGGATGGGCTTCAGGGTTAGGTATCAGTGCTACTCAGGACAGGTTGGACCAGAGGCTATGCCCCTTACAAATGTGTGACTAAGGATTGCCTCCCTGTCTGGGTGGAGCCATGGGGTGGGCTTTTCTATGAGCTGAGTAGCTGACCACTCCCAGGTCAAGCCCATTTAGCTCCTTTGCTTTTCTTAAATCCATGGAGGTAAGAATCTCCCTGCTTGGGAAAGGCATTGTTTTCTTTTTTTTTTTTTTTTTTTTTTTTTTGGTTAAATGGAGCTCTACTTCACTTCCTAGGTCAAGTAGAACTAGTCTCTCTGTTTCTTTAAAATACATGGAAAGGGGAGTCTCCCTGCCTGGGTAAGGTCATTGACTGAAATTGCGGCAGAGTGGAGTTGATGCTTCACTTCCAAGGTTAAGCCAGTCTAGCTCCTTCACTTCTCTGAAATCCACTGAGGCTGAAGTCTTTTTGTCTATGCAGGCAGGGTCTCTGGGTGGTTTTTATGACTAAATGGAGCTGCTGCTTGACATTCTGGATCAAGACAGTCTAGTCCTTTTGCTTCTCTAAAACGGGAGGAGGCAAGCATCTCCCTGATTGGGTGGGACCATTGGAATAGGCTCTGAGGCAGGCAAGGAGAATAATAGTCTAGAAACTCAAACTAGCTTGAACTTCCCACCTTGCATCTTAAGACAACCAACTCAGCTTTGTGGATGGACTATAAGGTGGACTGATGTCTCTGATCAGGCTCCATAGTTGACAACAGCACAGAGACATTACTAATATCCAGGTGCTGATTACTATGACTTCTGCCTCCTTTCTTTATTTCTACCTGACCCCAGGCATTCTGTCCATGCCATTTTCCCTAGTGTTCCCTGTGAGACTAGAGTGGACTTGTAGGAAACAACTCAGAATGCTGGGAAAGCTGGATGACTACCTCTAGTTCTCTTTTCCCCCTGTAAAAACTGTGAGCCCAGAGAAATCCTCTCCCTCTGGCATCGTGCTAACTTGGGGAGGAAAAAGGGCGGCACAGTCAGAGTGAGACCATTCTTCTTATCCTTCTAATTCAGATTTCATTCAGTTCTATGGACCATATAGGTGTCAAAGGCTTGTTTCTAAATGTTGGGGTTTTCAAAAGGATGTTCTAATCTGTGAATAGTTGTTTGCTGAACTTTCTGTGATGGGGGATTGAAGCCCAAGACTCTCCATCTTGCTGACCTCTCCTGTCTTTTGTTCATTTTTATCTCTTACTTTCTACTCTAAATGGTAAAGTAAATAAAACTCTTACCTGTCCACCTGCCTCACTTTTATAATTCTATCATAAAGTATAAAGGTGAGAAATCTTGGCTTTCAAAATACCTTCTAATATTTACAGAGCCAGAAGATTGTAAAAAATTCAGAGTGGCCATATTCATTAAGAACTTTGCTCTCCAAGGCTACAGGAATGCATCAAGAAAATAAACCATAAATATGACACATTGTTGATCATTCAACACTGAAAAGACTCTCTTCAAGGACTATACTTTAAAAATACGTAGTTATTCTACTAAAATACAATGAACTTAGAATTTGAAGGCTGATGAACAGCAAAACAATGTCAATGTAATGAAATTTTTATCATGATATTTCTTTTCTGGTTTCCACAGGCTTTTAATACTTACTTAGCAGTTTTTATGTTATATTATATATACTATGTATATACTACTATATATTATATATATATATATATTTTGCCTTTTATTGTATATTTATTTTTATATTGTCAGTTTCCAATGAGAATCCAAAATTAATATTTTAACTAAAACAAGTGTTGAAAGGCTTGTACTAAATGTGAAATTTTACAAACACAAACTCCATTTTCTTTTGTATAATATATGTAAACAAACTCTTCATGATGTTTTTCATGAACTGGTTATTTAAATATGTGGAAGTGAGCAAATGTTATTGCTGATTCAAAAGATGGCAAAGGCACTTGCTGTGTGGGCAGAAAACGTTGAAGCTATTTGTGAAGGAAAGAGTATGTCACCTAAATTAATGTGGTAGACTCGCCTCATAAGTCATCTCCACCACTCTGCTCTACCACACTGCTGGAAAGAGTAGAGGTCAATATTCTACTCATTTAGAACATACAAGGCCTATTTATCCACTGTGAGACTCATATTTCTTCATGTAGTCAGGACACAATAAGACTCAGGTTAAAAACTTATTTAAGAAATCAATTATTCAAGATACTATATCAGCCATTAAACTTAAGCAAATATTTCAAAATCTTGCTTGCTGTCGTTAGTGAATGCCATGACTAGACTACATATACATCTACAGACTCCAGTTTCAGCACTGTTACGTAGGTTCCTCACTCCCACTCAATAAATTTTCCTTCCTCATGTGTTTATTGAATCCTGCTTTCTTTTCTTTTATTTTTTTTCCAAAATCCTTTTTAAAGGTACGTGACATTTCTCTGCTCAATTAGACTTAATAAGTAAATTTTTGTATGCAGAAGGGGTGCCATATTAAGCATGGTGGCCATGCTGACACACACACACACAAAAGTGAGGGCCGCACGTGAAGAATATCAGACATAAAGAGGCACTGACAGTGTCTAAAGCAAATTTCAAGTGGTCAACATTTTGTTTCTGATTCTCTTTTTGTGGAAGGTAATAAAATACTACATGTACTTATGGTAATATTTAAAGAGCAATTTCTGAAGATTTAGATTAATGATTGCTACTTACAGAAATTAGGATTGGTCATAACAATTAAATGAATATTGAACAAATGGACTCTTCCTATCCTTGTGGGCCAATTTCCAACAGGATACATATTCTTGGTACTGTTTTGTTCCCATAGTTGCACAGTTATACTTTGGTTTTGTTATTCAGGAAATAAGCTAATTCAGTATACCCATATGGTGCCCTAGATTCTATTGAAAAGTCAATGAATTATGTTGGTGAATGACAGTGGACCACTTGATGCCCTCATTTTCTTTTCTATTATTTGGTTTGAGTGCTTTTTGATTGCTGAATATTAAGTATCTGTATCTGCTTAGATTGGATGAGAATTATAAGAGCTGAGAATATGGTGGAAAAAGGCAAGCAGCTGACTCAAATCTCACAGCTGATGTGACGAGATTTGACCACCTGGGTTGCCCATTTTCTAATGTTCCACAGAGATCTGTGTACATTCGACCTTTTCTGCCAGTCTTTGTTTCAAAATCAAACTACTTCTCTAATAACTTTCTTTCAGATTAATTTTTTAAAATACTCATTGAGTACCAATTATCTATGAAGCATTGTGATAGGTTTTTAAAATAAATAAATATTAAGAGACTGTAATTCATGTTTTCAAGGAGTTTAGGATCCTTGGGAAAATCACCGTTAAATCAATACACTTACATAAAAACTACTGTAACTGGTGGCATGTTATATGTGCAATAGAAAAGATAAACGTGTCTAAGGAGGCTTGGGACAGAAGGGTTAAATAGCAAGAAAAACAAGTAGTACTTTCTAAAAGAAGTGACATTGAAGGGGAGCCTTAAAAACTGTGATCGTACCCCCTTCTTAGTATATGTAAAGGAATAGATATTGCTATGCCAAAGAGATACCTGCACTCGCATGTTCATTATTCATAATAGCCAAGGTATAGAAGCCACCCAGGAGTCCATCAACAGATTAATGGATAAAGAAAATATGATATATATACATATACAAAATAAAAGGAAATTCTGTCATTTACAACAACACAGATGAAATTGGAGAGCATTCTGCGAAGTAAAATAAACCAGGTACATAATGACAGATATTATACCATCTCACTTACACTGGAGTGTAAGAAAGTCAATCTTTGAGAAATAAGGTAAAAAGGTGGTTACCATAGGTTGGGAAGGGATGGGTATAGGGGAGATGTTGATCAACAAGTACAAAATTTCAGTTAGACTGGAGGAATAAGTTTTAGTGATCTATCGCACTCTATGGTGACCACAGTTAATAAAAATATGTTGTATATTTCAAAATTGCTAGAAGAGTAGATTTTCCATCTTTTTAACACAAACAAAAAAATAGTTGGTGAAGTGATGGATATGTTAATTAACTTGACTTAATTTTCCTGAAATGTTTATATACATCAAAATATCACATTGTATTTTTCAAATATACATAATTACCATTTGTCAATTAAAATATAATTTTAAAAAATTGTGATTGCAAAACGTAATGTGAATTTGACAGGTGAGATCTAGCGATTACTGCCTTTGCCTCACCAACTAAAGGTATAATAATAAGGTCAGAGTTTGTCCTTCCATCCCTTGCACTTTCAGTTGATATGTGTTTCCATTCCATGCATTGCTAGCGGGTTGGTTAGAATTTTTGTTGCCATGAATCCATCATCCCTACTCTTCTTTCATTTCTTTGTGACAAAAGACTCAATTTCTATAAACATATTTTCACATGTCTCTTTTTCTATCATTTTGTCATATTTCAGTCCCTTCCTTGACAATTTGTAAGTTCTCTAAATTCAGTGAAATGGTGCTCTCCAAAGCAAAACAACAAAGGTATCAGACCTGGAGCAAATCAAAGTTGGTTTCTCTTTTCCTCTATGATATAACATTGAAAAAAAAAAAAAAAATCTGGCGGGGCGTGGTGGCTCATGCCTGTAATCCCAGCACTTTGGGAGGCCTAGGCAGGCAGATCAGAAGGTCAGGAGTTCGAGAGCAGCCTGGCCAATATGGTGAAACCACATGTCTACTAAAAATACAAAAATTAGCCAGGCGTGGTGGTGTGTGCTTGTAGTCCCAGCTACTTGGGAGGTTGAGGTGGAAGAATTGCTAGAACCTGGGAGGCGGAGGTTGCAGTCAGCTGAGATCTTGCCACTGTACTCCATCCTGGGTGACAGAGCGAGATTCTGTCTCAAAAAAAAAAAAAGAAAAAAGAAATGAGACAAGTCAACAAAAGCAGACCTCACAAAACCACCTAAAAGGATTTGAAGAGTAGGCCCTGTTTCTTCAGATTGCTGAGGGAACACCATCATAGAGGAAAAAGCAGGAACTCTGAATACTGGGTATCTCTCCCACTATTTGTCCCTTGTGTTTTCATGTTCTATAATGCGGCCAAACCTTTGGCATCGCCTGTATTCAAGTTACATTCATGCACTTGTCAATGTCATCCCTTTAGGTAGAAGAGAGGAGGCTAATTTTGTTGTCATGTGAAAACAAGCATATGTAGAAGTGAAGGTGCAGAACAGGCAAGGAAGCATGGCTGTTTATGGAGAGCTTTCAGCAACAGGAAGCAGAAAGAATCAAGCAGAGCACAAATGTGTCAATCTGGAAGAGAACTGCCTCTGTATGTTCAGCAAGCATTCATCAACCTCTCCCTCTCAGCTCACTCATTCTTCAATAACCACACCCTAGAAATTGACACTATCACTTTCATTAGTTATATTTTTGTTTGTCTAATTGTTCTCAACCCTCTCTTGGCATAAGAAACATGATTGTAGACAACTATTGTTGACTACTATCCCCAGGAAAAGTAGATTCCATCTTCAGTAGCTTATTGAAAGGCTGAAAATAATTTATTCTTATTGATCTCTTCCAGAAAGTCACAGAAGGAACAGCCCACCACCCAGAAGAATAAAGAGAGGCAATTTTTCTGTGATTTTAAATGTATAAAAAGAAAAAAATATCCATTGCAGCGTTGACTATAAGCTGCACAGACAATAAATTGTTTTGAAGATTGATTAAGCTCCCAAGTGTTGCTGTGATTATTAACCAATAGCATCAGTAACTTACTACTCTACTTTACGTGTCATAAACAGAGTAATAGTGAAGGATCAACAGGCACAACTACATATGGTTATAATTTGTTCAGGTAATCTTAGAAATCTCATGAAAATGGAAAACAAAGCAGGTATTAGTACAGAAATCTAGGTATTCCCATTTTAATTGTTCCTGTACCAGCAGAGTTTAATTTCAGATTGTAACATTTTAGGATAGAGATTGGTTCATTGTGTGTTCCAGTTTTAAAAGACAGAATTTTCTTATGTGGAAACCTGCCTGCAATTGCTGTAATTTTTTTCTATCTTTTATTGTAACTTTGAAAAAAAAAACACACTTAATTTCACCACTTTTCACACCCTTTATTTTTGTCTACTAGAATAAAATTGAGCTGAATATTTAATCTACCCACTTTACCAAGCATTTTCAATCATCAAAAAGCTGATGTGAAGGTAGCTGAATGTGATATGGAAAAACAGTATGAATCAGTAGAATTACCTAAAATTTATGTCATTCTAAAGCCGAGAGGTCAGTTCTGATCTTTTTTACACTTCTTCATATTACCTAATTCAGTAGATGGAATATAACAGGTTCTCAGAATTTCTTGGTAAAATTGGATAAAGATGAATATTCTTGTGTTATACAGAAACAGTAAATTATATTTGTCACCCACTTCCCTCTAGGGAAGCAAGAGGTCATCTAGCCTTTCAGAATTAAGGCTCGAAAAGTAGATTTGCTAAGGTAAACGTCAATAAGGCCAGTTACAGGATCAGTGTTTCAGAGTATGAGACCTGGCCAGCAGTTTAAGTGAAATTGTCTCTTCAAAGGGGAACAAAGCATAGCAGAAAAAACACTAGAGTGGGAATTGACTAACAGAATTCTGTCTTATGTCAAACAATGTCACATAATTGTTTGTACACTGGATAAATCTTTTAAACTTGCTAGATCTCAATTTACTCATCTGTAAAGTAAAGCAAATTGAACCTAGAAATCTTCTGTGTATGTCAAGGTGAATGTCCTTTTTACTAGTCTATTGCCTTTTATTTTGTAAACCAACATACATGAGAAATATTAACAGAAGTCTTTAAAATTAACCTTTAATAATTATTTAATAATAATAATTAAAATAAAATCATGGCAAAAATGGGTCATCATATTTGACTCCTTGCCGAGGGCCTTGTCTTTCTTCATTATTCTTTTTTCTCTGCTTTGTGTGCTGTTGGAACATGTGTGTATGTGTACGCCTGTGTGTGGTCCCACTTTGCCTGACAAGTGTGCTTGGCTTCTTGGATTTCTTCACAAGATCCAATGTGTTTGCCTGCACCAGTGCTTTCATGATTTCTTAGTGATGATTTCTTCTAATCTTCCAACATCCTCCTTCCAGAGCTTGATTTTCCCAGTAAGCTCCCACATGTATCTGTAGTGTAACTTCTTTCACAAATTCTGAAAAATGCCTTACTCCATGGCTCTGTTCTCTTTGATGATAACTGCAGGATACAATGGCAGTAGGTAACATGTTAACCAGCAATTACAGTCTTTAACTTTTTTACATTATCTTTAGTCTCTAACTTCAATCTCTTTATTGCTATTTGGCTTTGAACTTCCTTGATATACTGAATAAATGCAGAATAAATACAGGATGACTGCAGATCCATATACCTATTCTTTATCAGGCAGGACACAGAGTCTTGACAACTGCTTCCTGCTGAAAAGAGTTCTTTGTCCATTCTACAAATAAGAAAATAGAATTAAGGGAGAAATAGAAATGTTTCTGGGCTGATCTCATTCTAAGAACAATTCCAGAACTGTCCCTAAGGAGAGGAAAGAGGCAGAGAAAAAGGGCTATGAGGTGCAACTCCAGCAACTGTCCTTGAGATCTCTATACATTTTACACTGATCCTTTCTTTTCTAAGAAAATTAAGATAAAATGCAGAAAATAATTATAAAAAAACTAAACAGTAGGCATGAAGGGAATATTTTGCTACTGAAAATCAGTACAAATATATGTAAAACACATTTAAGAATAAAACTAAGCCTATATTTTGATTTTTGATTGAAAATAGATTTCAAATTGTTGAATGACACAGAAGACACAATCATTGGTAACTGTGAGGGACGATCTGACTGTTAACTACTTTGAAAGGCACTCTTTGACCCCTGTGTCCTACTGGTTTTTTTAGCCCATTTCTAAATAGCAATGCCCTATCAAATGCTCAGATGCAAAATCTAGAGTTCAAATAATTGTCAGCACTCATCTGGACTCTTTTTTATTCCATCTTACATTTCTAAATCACATTTATTTCATAATGTTAAACTCAAGCCAGATGAAATCCCTTGACAAAGGAATCGAACAAGTCCAAATTGATCTCTAAGTGGATCAATAGAAACTTAACTGAAATGGATTGGGGATTTTATCAAACTTGATGTAGTAGAACACTAATAAGATCACTTCCAATTCACACACATAGAACTAAATTTTCAGCACAAATTGATCTGATTACTAAGGATGAATGGTCACCTTTAATAATGGATTAAGGTGGTAAATAATTCTTTTTTTATACAAAATGCTTTTTTTTTAAACTCTTGGAGATTACTTTAACTTTTATTCTAATACCGAATTGTATTTGCTTCTTACATGGTTTGACTTACAGGTATGACTTTAGAAGCGTTTTAAATTTTTGTAATTTTATCTTCTTTTTTAAGTCAGAAATGTCTTCTGAAGTGTTTTCAAAAGAACAGTTTTTTAATAGCCAGAAAAGCCATTATAATACAGTGTACTGCTCCAATAAACCAGAACATCTCTAAAAGCTGTTTGTAAACTAATGCAAATAATAGTTAGTAAATCTGTCAATGTGACAGAGAATTGCCTGTTTGAAATGTTTGCTTTGTCCATTTTGTGACTATTAATTTGATAATTTAGATACATGATACTTAGGAGATCTGTCACATGTTAAAATTTATTAAAATTTCTCATAAAATTTATGCATAAAGTTTGCTGATAAATCTTCCACTGAATTGGTTTAAAAACTTAACACAGTGATGAATAAAGGCTGAAGATTATATTTCTCTAAGAAACAAAAGCCCTAATCTACCTTCCAATCCACTTGAACTATTAGAAGACTCGTTTATCCTAACATCCATCTCTTCATTTCAATGTGCAGTGACCAGCTTCTGCACTTCTCTCTAGTGTTGGCTACAGAATGCTCAGAACAAGTTTCACTGTTCTCCAACAAGGAGAGTGTTCCAATAAAATGTTTTGATTCTAGGATATCTTATTAACATTTTGCTAGTGAATGCATACTTTTTCTGGACTTTTCCTTCCTAAGATCATACAGTCTCTCTTTCTCTTTCTCTCTCTTTCTCTTTCTCTCTCTTTCTCTTTCTCTATCTTGTATCTCCCTCTTGAAGTCCTTGACTCTGTTGACTCAATCTCTCTTCACTTTCCTTCCATTAGATAAACAGACCCTAAAGCAGATATCTTCTCTTCTCTATGCCTAAGAAAATGTTCAAAATAAGCAGCCAAGGCTTGGAGAAAAGGTGTCTTGTTTTGCATTCTCCTTTCCTAACTGGTTGGTGTACTCTCAATTAGAAATCCTCAAACATATTCATACTTCAGTAAAGGAATAACAACACAGGACACATAGGCAGACTTCTTTGCTTCCAGTTTCTTAGATGTGCTGAGTCCAGATGTCTGGACTCCATTCTAAAGTGTTCTCCATCTTTATGTTTCAAGAAAATTCAAAAGAGTTCTGCATTGGTGTATTCCTAAAGACCTAGAAATTCCTGTAATGTCTTTTCCCTTGTGTTACCTTTTCTGTTCGTTTTTACCAAGAACTACAAAAATAGCTGATTTGTCTGGTGTAGATTTTGGATATTTGTGGATCACTAGGACCATACCACCATAAGGTCAAACTAACATCTTTCAACATGAGAACTATGCTAAATATATAAGTAAACAAGGTATTATATAAACACTCAAATGACTTGGAATTATCCCTGTCTTCCCTGATGTCATTCTCCCATAGTTTTCTCTTTACTCTACTTTTCTTATGTTGTTTTCCAAAATAATTTTATTACATTGTTATGACTCTAAAAGTAATAATATCCTTATTGTGAAATAAATATTTGGAAGATCTGAAAACTACAAAATAAAATTTAAAAACTCATATATAATACCATAAGCCAAAAACAATCATTATGTTTTAGAAAGAACCTACTGGGCCAGGCACAGTGGCTCACATCTGTAATCCCAGCACTTTGGGAGACCAAGGAGGGTGGATCACGAGGTCAGGAGATCAAGACCATCCTGGTTAACACGGTGAAACCCCGCCTCTACTAAAAATACAAAAAATCAGCTGGGTGTGGTGGCGGGCACCTGTACTTCCCAGCTACTTAGGAGGCTGAGGCAGGAGAATGGTGTGAACCCGGCAGGGAGGCGGAGCTTGCAGTGAGCGGAGATTGCGCCACTGCACTCCAGCCTGGATGACAGAGTCAGACTGCATCTCCAAAAAAGAAAAAAGAAATAACCTACTGTATATTCAAATCCAAAAGTTCTGGAACTGAATAGTTATATAGGAAATCTCTTTCTACTTCTAGATCAAAGGCCAAATAATAGTCACATGTTCTGTCTATTCAAACCAAGATAAGGCCACCTTTTCCAAAAGGAACAGAAAAAAGATTCAAGAGCTTTAACAGAATAGTTATGTCCAATTTATTTTAGGCGATATCTGGTCCTATCCTCATTTCACTCACCCATCCTACCTGGCTATGTGGGAAGGAATCCAAAAGGGAGAGAGAAAGTAAATATAAATGGCCCCAGCATCTCTTAGAAAGAGCACGATCCAGGCCACCAACAGTACCAGACCACCCTAGCTCAGCACAGAGAAAGCCCTGCCCATTTACAAGTGGATGATGATGTGTTTTTGCCTTTGAACAATATACATCTCCTACAGTTTCATTTAAGTGAAATATTTCCATCATTTCTTGAGTAAGGATTCAAGAGGTTGTGTGAGGAGACAGCATTTCAACTCTCTTAAGGGGCCAACACCATAATATATAATATGTGACATGAGTATAGATGGTTCAAATGGAGTAGTGGTGGAAATTACTTAATCTGAGATAGCTGAGGGAATGAGAGATGAGTGTCGTTATTTACTGTAAGGTCAAATATTATTATTTCCCTTCTTGTAATGGTGAGAGTGATGTTTCCACACCCTCACACAGTAGAACTTGGGAGTAGGTATGCCACTTGTTTGGATCCATGAAATGTTCATGAAGTGATGTGAGTCGATGAGAGACAAAGGTTTTGGGAGCCTATGTGTGGTCTTTCACGTCTCTTTTCTGTCTTCAGTGACACAATTCCAGAGAGAGAAGGCTCCATCACCCTGAGTTCTACAGGGAAAGAAACAAGGAGTAGAGTCAGAGCTAACAAGTGAGGACATTAACATGAGAGAGAAATAAATAGTTATCAATATAAATCAATAGAATTTTTGAGTCATTGTAGCGTGACATAGCCTATTCTGACGGATATAAGCCAGATGCCAAAGCTTTCACAAATTGATGGAGGACATAACAGATGACACCAACAAGTAGTCGCAGAGCATACTACAGCTATAAGGACTGAGTCACAAAAGAGATTTGTTTTCATGAACGGGCCAAAGGTAAACTTCTTAAAGCTGCATAAATTCAGATTTTTTTTTCACTATGTGTATGATTTTGATTTATGCATTCTTTATTTTTACTTAACATAATACTGTGAGCATTTTCATGTTTTAAACATTTTGGAAAGTATGATTTTAATGTCTATATGCTATCCCATTTATTTACTTATCGTATCACTGGCAGTTAGTCTCCTATTTGTCATTGTCAATGAAACTGTAAAAATTATCTTCATTCTAATATTTAAATTTTGAGTACAAAATTTTACAACCTTAGTTGGCTATTCATGTTTTTAAAATCTTTTTTGTATTCTCCCTTGCATTATTATATAGTTCCTTTTATGCACATGTCATGTTTATTATTTCCCCTTAATATCCCTTGATATTTACTCCAGTAAATTACACAAAGGTAATACATAATAATTATAACTAGTCAACAAACCAAAGTGTGCTATGAACAAACTTTAACTCTTATAAAGAAAACTGGAAGAATTGTGGAATGACTTCTGGACAGTACTTGCAGCACAGGTGATCTAATTGCATCAGCATTACTTTGTATTTACAGGAGGGCTAATTCTAGCATGTGAACTGAGTTTTATGGTACATTTGATATAGATGGCTGGGCTCTCATCAGAGTTTAGAAGACAATTTAAGGAAAGGGGCAAAAGTCTATATTTTAATATATCCAGATTCCTATTTTCTTCCTTATTGATGAAGTAAAAGCTATTAAATACAATAGGATTTTGTAAAATCAAAATTGTAACTAATTTAGTTATGAAACAGGACATTACTGGGAATAAAATAAAAACTAAAGTCTTTCTAATTAGTCATCCATAGATGATACACAATCTAGATACTTCTGAAAGGAGTTGAAGAGAGAACTCAGCTTCACTCAAATTATCTTGTATGCAATAAAATTAGAAAATCTATCGGATATAATAGATGTACAGGATATTGTGGAGGGAGTTGAAACTGATAACCAAATCTCTGACTTGAGCCATAAGTAAAATGGCAATGCCAATCCCTCAGACAGAGAAAACCAAGTTAGGTATTGAGTCAAGAGGAAAGCCTCTTGTAGACATGGACATGTGAGAACAATGTGAAGCCAGAGTATTTAGAGTGTTTAATACATGTTTCTCCATTTGCTAATGTGATGGTAACTTGCTACACTTAACAGCCTGGTTGGTGCAGTATCTAATCCTACTCATTAGCTAGTTATATTCTGTGACATAAACTTACAAAAGAACAGAAAAGCAGTGGAGAAGCAGGGAAAATGTTTATCAAGTCAGTAAAGTAGTGAAAATAAATGCTTACACAATAACATGCTTTAACTCATTTGGAGTAAGTGCTGGCTATTAAATATAGTCAAAACAGATACCATGCTGTGAATTATAGGGTCTTAAACATCTCCTTCACTGATATTTGACTTGTTAGAGTGTAATGGTGGGTGGAGAGAGGAGTATCACAATAAATAATAGAAGACAAATTCTAGGCCTGTCAGCAATGATTTCTTATGTGTTATTTTCACTTAAACACTGAAGGAAATGACAAAGGCATAAATAGAATGAAAGCCAACTTAATGAAGTCTTTTTTATACAGTTCAGCAACACTGAATCTAAACCAGACAAGAAAATTTCCACACTTAAGTCAGACCCCAGGACTGGTTTGCCAGAATTGAAACTGAGATGCACTTCTGGAATTATCTTAGAATGAGTTAAAAAGGTTAATGTGTTCATGTCATCTAATTTTTGTATTTTTTCAACGTGGTGGTGCCTGCAAAATCTCTTTAGAATTATAAGGTTTACTCTGCAGTTGAAGATGTGCTATAGATTAGTGACTACTTACTCACTGCAGAATTTGAGCATAGCAATAAATCTAAAAAACAAAACAAAACAAAAAAAAAAAAACTATGAACCTCCAAAGGTTAAGAGGCCTCCAGTTCAAGCTAGTCTACCTTTTAGCTTCCAAAGATACTTATATCTGAACTGCAATTCACCAAAATTTACATTGTCATTGCAAAATTAAAACAAGTCAAAGATTGTGCTGTGTTAATCTTCCACACACTGATAGCTGTCTATGAACAAAAGTTGCTTCAAGAAAGCCAATTGGTATTTCATTAATCCGTTCATTTAACCATTTTATTGAGGATCTATTTCATGTCAGACACCATGTCATGTACTACTATAATCCAGATATTAAGTGCATCTTCCTTCCCTCTCTGTCTTAGGGACCTAGGTATATGGCTTGAATCATAAATTCTAAAATAGGAAAGCCAAAGCCTTCTTGTATAGCCTTACTTTTCCTTGGTGCCATCTACTTCCAGACCTATTTATAAAGCAAGTTTAGTTCCTTTAATAGTAACACACACACACACACACACACACACACACACACACACACATATACTCCTGCGTATTCTCAAGTTCAGTAATGCCATTAAAAATGTAGTACTCACAAATATAGATTTAAATGGCAAAATGCATAGCCTTCTCCCATTTCTCCAGGTCTCTGCTTATACCTCTCTCCTCTTTTCCAATCTCTCTCATGTCTCAAAACCAAAACAAAGTTTTTCCTACTTTTATACCAAATTATTTCTTACTTTTAGACATCTCTGTAATATTTCATTGGAATGTTCTAACTCAAAACTAAGTCCTCTTTCCAGTTCATGGTACCCAATAATATCTCCAATCTCTAGAAAAGGATTGCTCAACAGAATTTTCTGTAATAAAAGTATTCTATATTCCTATTTTCCATAGACTAGCCACTAACCATTTGTGGCTATTGAGCATTTGAAATGTGGCTAGTGTAACTGAGGACTGACTTTTTAACTTTCTAAAATTTAATCTAATTTAAATTTAAATAGTTACATGTGGCTAGTGGTTACCATTTAGGAAGGACAGCACTACTTCATACAAAGAAATTTCTACTAGACCTTCAAGTACTTGCTTAATAATCAGAGCTTATTTGCAACCATGTCACCAAGCATATCTTCATAGACCTCATTTTCTTCATATTAAATATTTCAATCTTTTGACAAAAACCTCAAAGAACTGAATTATCGAACCAAACTCACATGAATCAGAGATTTTACCCAGTATCATGCTTTCCTAATAGTTTTGAGTTTAAGGTAATCCATGGCACAGGCAGAGCAAAGAGAAGTCCAGATCCCCTAGTTTAGCTGTCCTGGTGTCTTCTCACCACATCAGAATACTTTCTGGCCCTGAGTAACTTAGGTAATCTCTAATAACATATGCAACAACACTGCTTACACAGAAGACATATCTTTTATCATCCAATATCTCCATTTTATACCAAAATAGTTTTCACAAAATTCCCTAGAAAGTCTTGGCTACACATCTATAGACTTCATTCCTAATAATTGACAGTTTGCCATAAGCAATAATTGACAGACTAGGTGCATCTGCTCAAAGCTTTCCATTGATAAGGACTTTCCCATTACTAAATACAGTTAGTGTGTTTCTCAGTAGATCTGTAATTTGAATGTGTATAAGAAGACTCAACTCGGTCGCTTTTGTTCTTTTTTGGGGACATTTTCCAGGCAAATAAGAAAATAGATTATACTGCTGCTTAACCATTTTTTTTCCTACTCAAGAAAGTGTGTGTTGTTAGAATGGTGATCATTAAAGTCAGGAAACAACAGGTGCTGGAGAAGATGTGGAGAAATAGGAACATTTTTACACTGTTGGTGGGACTGTAAACTAGTTCAACCATTGTGGAAGGCAATGTGGTGATTCCTCAAGGATCTAGAACTAGAAATACCATTTGACCCAGCCATCCCATTACTGGGTATATACCCGAAGGATTATAAATCATGCTGCTATAAAGACACATGCACATGTATGTTTATTGTGGCACTATTCACAATAGCAAAGACTTGGAACCAACCCAAATGTCTATCAATGATAGACTGGATTAAGAAAATGTGGCCCATATACACCATGGAATGCTATACAACCGTAAAAAAGGATGAGTTCATATCCTTTGTAGGGAAATGGATGAAGCTGGAAACCATCATTCTGAGCGGAAACTAATCGCTAGACGAAAACCAAACACACATGTTCTTCACTCATAGTGGGAATTGAACAATGACAACACTTGGACACAGGAAGGTGAACATTACCCACTGGGGCCTGTTGTGGGGTGGGGGAATGGGGTAGGGATAGCATTAGGAGACATACCTAATGTAAATGAGGAGTTAATGGGTGCAGCACACCAGCAGGGAACATGTATACATATGTAACAAACCTGCACGTTGTGCACGTGTACCCTAGAACTTAAATTAAAAAAAAAAAAAAAAAAAACGGGGAGGAAAAAAAAAAAAAAAAAAAAAAAAAAAAAGAAAGTGTGTGTTCATTTATGCTAAGTTATACATCTAATAGTTAGGCAGCTGTGGTAAGAATGTATTCCTGGTTAAGTGTCATCCAAAATGCAACTCCTTGTTTGTGCTAAGTTCATCAATTCCAGAGAAGCACTAAAAATAAAATACTAATATTGAATGCAGCTTACCTGCACTATGCACATCTAGATTTTTGATGTTGCAGAACAAGGCCCCTGGTGGCCTTGCAACCCAGCTCTTCCTCTTTCTCTCACTTTAGAATAACTTATAGAATGTGCTGCTGGGAATATAATATCTTGGACTAAGGAGGAATTGACTAGAATAGCTTGGACTCTGTTTTCACCCTCCTAGAACAGGATGGATGCTTGCAATGCTTTAGCTTAGCTAGTCAAGTTACCCCTGGGTATAAAACCCAGGATAGAGTGCCTTTCAGGGTACCTCCGCTGTGCTGTGACATACAGCCCATGCATATGAGGCTCCATCCACCCTGGACAGTGTTCCTCAGCCTTAGGAGACCGGCTCACCATGGATTTTAGGCTTCTATTGTCCCTTGCTGCCCATCTCTGAGTAATAAAATTGCTTCACTTGTGTGAGTGTTTTACTGGAATCATGTGGATTGATACCAGTGCATGTTATTAACAAAGTGTTTAGTGCCCTCCCCTAAGATTGATGCCAGTGCACAGTGAACCTGCTTCACAGGTGTCCAGTATGGTAGCCAGTAGCCATATGTATCTATTAAGCACCTGAAATGTGGCCAATCCAAATTGAGATGTGCTGTAAGTATAAAATGCACACCAGTACAACAAAAGAAGTATAAAATATTTTGTTAATAATTTCTATATTGATTACTAAGAAAATAATACTTTGGATATATTGTGTTAGATAAAATATGCTATTAAAAATAATTTTACCTATTTATTTATTTTCAGGGTTTTTTTTTAAATTTTTTATCTTTTTGAGACCGAGTTTCACTCTTGTCACCCAGGCTGGAGTGCAATGGCCCGATCTCCACTCACTGCAACCTCCGCCTCCTGGGTTCAAGTGATTCTCCAGCCTTACCCTCTCCAGTAGCTGGGATTATAGGCACACCGCCACCATATTGGCTCCTTTTTTTTTTTTTTTGTATTTTTTGTAGAGATGGAGTTTCACCATGTTGGCCAGGAACTCTCGAACTCTTGATCTCTGCCTCAGCCTCCCAAAGTTCTGGGATTACAGGTGTGAGCCACTGCGCCCGATCTATTTTTACTTTTTAAATGTGACATGTAGAAGTTGAGGTGCCTGTGGAAGCTCAAGCCAACAGGAGATATCTAGTAGGTATGCTTTATTTAAACCTGAAGCCTGCATGAGAATGCTGTTGGCACTTTAAATTTGGATGAACGTAGCCTTTAGGGAGCAGAGTTGAAACCATGTTGGATAAAAACGCACAAGGAAGACTGAGAGTGAAGAGAGCAACAGGAAACCTTCATTTTAGAGATATTTGGAAGTTGAGAAGCCTTCTACATTCACTGAAGGGGACTTATCAGAAATGAAAAATTGGGAGAGTAGAATGTCTCAGGGGCCAGGAAAACAGAACAATGATTTTTACACCATGCTCCCGGAAGTCCCACTGGGGATTACTACGTTTTGTAACAGCGGAGAGGAATGAATAGTTGAATAGATGTGGCTCCACATCTCTCACCAAAATCAGAGTAAGGGTGCTTTTATTGATCAGTTTTCACTTGTTCATAGAATTTTATTTAAATAACCAGTCTGTGATAAAATTACATTTAAATTTTGAGTAGAAAATATGATGTAGAGTGAATGATGAATGTCACCTGGTCACTTGACTGGAGCATACTATAAATGTAGCCAAAAAGATGCAGCTACTAGGCTGAGCAAGATGGCTCATGCCTGAAATCTCAGCACTTTGGGAGGCTGAGGTGAACAGATTGCTTGAGGTCAGGAGTTTGGGACCAGCCTGGCCAACATGGCAAAACCCCGTCTCTACCAAAAATATAAAAAATTAGCTGGGTGTGATGGCACACACTTGTAATCCCAGCTATTCAGGAGGCTGAGGCAGGAGAATCTCTTGAACCAAGGAGGCGGAGGTTGCAGTGAGCTGAGATTGAGCCCCTGCACTCCAGCCTGGGTGACAGAGTGAGACTCTGTCTCCAAAAAAAAAAAAAAGATTCAACTACTAATTATGTTCATCAATTCACATAATTAATGATATGCATTTTTGTTCTCTGTGTTCCCATAGCCTCTATACAGTGCTGTATGGTGGTGTTTTTCATATCTATCTTCATTTTATTTACCTTCCCTGTATCCCCTCTAGACTGTGAATACACAAAAAAATCTCTCCGGTGACTTTCATCTTTGTATTGCAAGTGTAAAAAGATGAAGAAAACTTTATTCACTAGACCTGATCTTAAGGAGAAAACTGCCTGATTTCAGGAAGAGAGACAAGTCTCAGAAGCGTGCTCAAACAAAATAAGATGCTTACTGAACTACTTAGCAGGAGAGAAATAGTTTCTTTTGTTTCTTAGAAGAAAGAAGAAAAAGAAGAATGAATAAAGAATTAAGGGAGAAAATGGGTAGCGAAAGAGAAGGCAGAGCTTATGGTAGATTCTGTGACTAATACATTGTCAATAATGTTTCTACACATACGAATTTTTTTCTTTAAATAACTGATAAAGCTTCTAAATTTTATATTGGTACTAATGTAGAGCAAAACACAGACAATGTGTGTAGGGCAGATATTTGGACAAAGTCCCAAGAAAATGGACTATCTGGGAATTCAAAGAGATCATGAAGAGGCTTCGAACTTTCGTAGGCCAAAGGTATTTGGAATAGGACTTTTTAGACTAGCACTGGCTAGTAAAAATCTAATGTGAACCACAAAATGCAAGCCACATATGTAATTTTAAATGTTGTAGTTGTCACATATAGTTGTCCTCAACATTATAGTCTTCACACCTGAATGAGTTTCTTTCCAATATGCTTTGTCTCAGTAGATGAACACCGTCATTTTTTTTTTTCTTGTTTGTTTACTTTTTAATTTTACTTTTATTTTATTTTACTTTAAGTTCTGGGATACACGTGCTGAACATGCACGTTTGTTACATAGGTATACATGTGCCAGGGTGGTTTGCTGCATCTGTCAACCCGTCGTCTAGCTTTTACGCCCTACATGCATTAGGTATTTGTCCTAATGCGCTCCCTTCCCTTGCCCCCTAAACCCCGACAGGCCTCAGTGTGTGATGTTCCCCTCCCTGTGTCTATGAAACACCTCTTTTCTTAAAATTAAGTAAATTAAATACCTGGGAATATTTTACTGTCTCCCTCATTCATTCCACCCCATCTTCATAAATTAATAAATTCTCCCAAATACTTTTTGCATGTACTCCCTGTGACAGACACAATAATAGCCCACCAAAGATGTCCACATCCTAGTCCCTCAAGCCTGTGAAAGTGTCCTCTTAGGTGACAAAAAACACTTTGCAGATGTGATTAAATTGAAGTTCTTGGGATAAGGAGATTATTCTAGATTATCTCAATGAGCCAAACCCAATATAATCACAAAGATCTTTGTAAAAGGAAAGTAGAAGGATCACAGTCAGAGAAGGAGATGTGACAACAGAGAAAGAAGCCAGAGGGACTCAGGAAAGAGGCCTTAAGGAATGCAGGAAAACTGGAAAAGGCAAAGAAACAATTCCCTTCCCCAGAGTAATAAGAGGAAACACAGCTCTGCTGATACCTTGATTTTAGTCCCATAGATCCATTTCAGACTTCTGACTTCCAGAACTGTAAGATATAAGTTTATGCTATTTTAAGCCACTAAGTGTGTGGTAACTTACTTTAGTAGCTATAGGCAACCAATACGTCCCCTCATTACAGTCTCTATGTCCACAGACTGGGTTTGGTGCTTATCATGTTGTAACCACCCAATGGGTTCACCTTGCCCACTACCTATGGAGAGCCGATTTATCAAGACAGTGAGATTGCAATAGAGAAAGAGTAATTCACTCAGAGCTGGCTGTACAGGAGACTGGAGTTTTATTATCATTACTCAAATTAGTTTCTCTGAGCATTAGAGGATCAGAGTTTTTAAGAATAATTTGGTAGGTAGAGGAAGGCCAGTGAGTCGAGGGTGTTGATTGGTTGGGTAGGAGATGAAATCTTAGGGAGTTGAAGCTGTCCTCTTGCACTGAGTCAGTTCCTGAGCGGGCACCACATATCAGATGAGCCAGTTTATCAATATGGGTGGTGCCACCTTATCCATCAAGTGCAGAGTCTGCAAAATATCTCAAACGCTGATTTTAGGAGCAGTTTAGGGAGGGTTAGAGTCTTGTAGCCTCTAGCTGAATGACTTCTAAACTATAATTTCTAATTTTGTGGTTAATTTGTTAGTCCTACAAAGGCAGTCTAGTCTGCAGGCAAGAAGGAAGTTTGGGGAAAGGCCTGTTGTTTTCTTTGTTTTAAAGTATAAACTAAGTTCCTCCCAAAGTTAGTTCAACCTACACCCAGGAATGAACAAGGACAATTTGGATGTTAGAAGCAAGATGGAGCCGGTTAGGTCCGCTCTCTTTCACTGTCTCAGTTATAATTTTGCAATGCTGGTTTCAGTGTCTTGCCTAGAACAATTGCCACAAACCTCTTTATTGTCGCCCTTCTTATGTGTTGATCCTCTATAATCTACTCTGTTCAAATACTCAGGGTTTTTGTAGAGATTTTCCTTGTTTGTCACCCAAAGAAATCATATACAGCTTCCTCACCAAATCCTATATGGCGCCATCTGACCTGGTCTTCACCTGCATCTGCAGCCTATGCCTCTCTCCTCTGCCTCAAACACTGCTTAAGATCCCTGTGCACTTTGTACAGTATTTTCATTCTAACTTTGCACGTGTTGTGCCCAGCACGTACAACAGCTGGAATGCTTTTCACAATCCTAACCCTCCCATACCCCTTTGCCTGGTTAGTTTTTAATGCCTTGTGTATAAATCATACCTCTAGAATCTCATCTCTATGCTCCCTAGGTAGGATGAGGTATTACTATACGATGCCCCATGCATGCCGCTATCAGGCCCTTAAAGCACAGTCTTATATTTGTTTACGGGTCTCTCTTTCATCAGACTGTTAATTACTTGAGAAAAACTGCTTCATGTTCGAATGCACAATACTCAATCTGGGACACAGTAGTTTTTTGTTAGTTGAAAGAGTTAAATTATTGAATTAATGTATATAATATGGTACATCTATAAAAAAGTTTGGTTTCTAGGAAAAAGAAGGAAATACTTTACCAGTAAATTATAATAATGTTAAGAAACAATGAGAAAAACATGTCATCAGTTAAAGAAAATTAATGCGTGTTACAAAACATCACAACTTATTTAGTTATTGATAATCTGGAAAATCCATTTATAACAGGAAATGTTGTATAGAGCAAATCAGGGTTTCAATGGTACATTTCCAGTTTAAAAATACAAATTATCATTGGGTTTGTATAATGCAGATAAGAATCAGGTTGTTAAATGAGGGAAAACAATTTTATAGGATAAACCAATGATTTAAAATCTATATTCATGTTGAGATTCAATGAACATCTCTGGAAGGATCTTTCATTGCCACATTCATGTTATTATGTAGCTAAAAAGCTAATAGACTCATCTCAAGGCTTCTTGTAGCTTTATTTACTAAAGAGTTAAAGGTGGCTGGGCGTAGTGGCTCACACCTGTAATCCCAGCACTCTGGGAGGCCGAGGTGGCAGATCACGAGGTCAAGAGATAGAGATCAGGCTGACCAACATGGTGAAACCCCGTCTCTACTAAAAATACAAAAATTAGCTGGGCGTGGTGGCACGTGCCTGTAGTCCCATCTACCCAGAGGCTGAGGCAGGAAAATCGCTTGAACCTGAGAGGCGGAGGTTGCAGTGAGCCGAGATCACACCACTCCACTCCAGTCTGGGCAACAGAGTGAGACCCTGTCTCAAAAAAAAAAAAAAAAAAAAAAAAAAAGAGTTAAAGGTAAATTGTGGAGAGTATCTTATTTGAAAATTACACTGCCTGGACACCGCAGATTATTAGGTTATAGAGTCTGCTAGAAAAGCAAGAAGTGAGAGAATCTATCTGTTCTATACTTGTTTATTCTCAAACCTAAAAAATAGCAGTAAATTCTCTGGACAGTGAAGCAGGGAATTGCAGTACTTTATGGGCAAGACAGACTTTTCTTGCTAACATGGAAAACTAACCATCCTTCTTCTTTTTCTTCATTTTTTCCTCTCTCTCATTTAAACCTCAGATGTATAAATAACTGAAGAAGTTGTGCTATTTTAAAACATGCCCTGACGATTTTCACTGGTACATGCATTTTATCATAGTCTTTTAGTATCATTGTAATTTGCTGTTTAGTAACTCCCCTTTCTAAAACTGACTTTAATGGAATACATTATTGCATTAATTT
>NW_016807882.1:1323498-1337663 GCF_001698545.2 Rhinopithecus bieti
GGTTCACACCATTCTCCTGCCTCAGCCTCCCGGGTAGCTGGGACTACAGGCGCCCGCCACCTCGCCCGGCTAGTTTTTGGTATTTTTTAGTAGAGACGGGGTTTCACCGTGTTAGCCAGGATGGTCTCGATCTCCTGACCTCGTGATCCACCCGTCTCGGCCTCCCAAAGTGCTGGGATTACAGGCTTGAGCCACCGCGCCCGGCCCAAAATTATTATTTTTAATACTATTAAGCATTTCCTCAGTTCGTGATCCTTCCTCTTGCTGAAGCTGTGCAGCCCCTCACGTGGTTTTGTTGCTGCTTTGTTGTTTGTCATCGTTATTTTCCTTCCCGTGGCCACAGCTCCATTCCCCTTACCTTCTAAATGTCTCTCTAAGAACTGCTTTAGCTAGAACCTAAAAATGTTGACTTGCTGTTTTTTCATTATCATCCTCTTCTAAGTATTTTGAAACTCTTTTTTCCTACCCTAAAGTTTTACCCTTTTTTTTTTTTTTTTTTTTTTTTTTTGATAGTGTCTTACTCTGTTACCCAGGCTGGAGTGCAGTGGTGTGATCTCCGCTCACTGCAACCTCTGCCCCCTGGGTTCAAGCAGTTTTCTTGGCTCAGTCTCCCTAGTAGCTGGGATTACAGGTGTGTGCTATGTAGCCGGGCATGTAACACCCGGCAATTTTTTTTTTTTTTCGGTGGAGACAGAGTCTTGCTCTGTTGTCCAACCTGGAGTGCAGTGGCATGATCTCGGCTCACTGTAACCGCCACCTCCCTGGTTCAAGCAATTCTCTGCCCTCAGCCTCCCGAGTAGCTGGGATTACAGGCACCAGCCACCATGCCTGGCCAATTCTTTCATATTTTTAGTAGAGATTGGGTGTCACCATCTTGGCCACACTGGTCTTGAACTCCTGACCTCATTATCCACCTGCCTCAGCCTCCCAATTACAAAAATTTTTGTATTTTTAATAGAGATGAGGTTTGGCCATGTTGGCCAGGCTGGTCTCAAACTCCTGACCTCAGGTGATCTGCCAGCTTCTGTCTGTCAAAGTGCTGGGATTATAAGCATGAGCCACCGCACCCAGCCAACGATGTATTTTTAAGATGGCAGATATGTAGGATTTTAAACTATCCTTTTGTTGTTGATTTACAATTTTGCTATATTATTGCCACAGTCTCTCAGATATTGAATTCTTGGAATTTAATTAGTTTTCACTGAGTCCCAGGAGAAATTCAGTTTTTGTGAATGGTCCGTGGTTATTCAAAAACTATATTTGCTTATTAGGTATTAAATATATATACTAATATATTAGGTAAATATAAATATGTCTATTAGTAAGCTTAATTTTAAGTATGTCTATGCATGTTAAAAACATTCTGTACTTACATGTTTTGTCAGTTTGATCTAAACCATTTTTGAGGAAGTGTTAAAATCTCTAACTGAAATTGGAAATGCATCCACATCTGCCTACTGTTCTGCCCACTGCTCATGCCACTCCTGATGAAACAGAAACTTCTGAAACCAAGGGGAAAGGGGAATTGTTAATTAGAAGTAAATAGTAGCTAGTAATCATTTTTACTAGCTGTGACCTCATGGCAGGATTGTCGAAATGAGGCCTATTATTTGTCTTGAATTGCTTTACTATTTGCTGGATTTTCCCTTGGTGAGAAAACCTCCGAAATTGTAATTCACCCCTAACATTCATCTACAGCTAGGCGAGGCAAATGCCAGTATGCCCTGTGGTCAATGGATAGCCTGAAGAACCAAGTAATATTCATCATCAATTCTCCGATGATGGCAGTTTCTTCTGCTTTTGTCCAATAAGCAAAAAAATTTCAATATTTATGAATAGATGAACAATAAAACAATTGGTGGACAAAGAACAGGAATAATTTTAAGAGGTTTTTATGTAAAGGCGTCTAAAACAGTGTGCCAGACACTCACTGCGTGCCTTTGGACAAACTACTTAACTGCATCTTGCTTCATAGCAGTGTAGACCTCATAAAGTGGCATGAGGATTGAACAAATTAGCATACTGTTAATGCTTAGAATGTACTAAAGTCATATAATGTGCATTTGATAGTCATTGGATATTATTGGCTGCATTTCACTTTTCATATTCTTTCCACTTTCTTGATTTATTCATGCTTTGTGTAACTGTGTATGTGGTATGTGTGTATGTAGAGGAAACCTTTTATAGTCATTATATTCTCTGGGAATTTTACTTCTTCAAAATCATTCACCCATCTACTTGTGCAAGGACCTTAGAACAATTTTTAGACTCTATGTGGGGTTAGAACTTAGTATCTGTTATTGTGACTAAAGATTTGAATCTTTGAGTTGTTCTCTTGATTGGGGAAGATGTATAGCCTAAGGCATTGCAGAGAGAAAGCCAGTACGAGGAAGAATAGAGGTATAATACGTCACCCAGAGACATAGAGATAAGAAATGGAGAGAGAATAATGCCTGGTTTCATATTGCTTTCCATTTCCAGATTTTCGGCCCTTCTGAGGCCAGATGGCATTCCTGACAAAGGGTTTTTCAATACATTACTATATTCTTATCATAACTCCTCTTTTGCTTCAATTACTTGAATTGGTTTCTATTATTTGCATCGAAAAGAGTATCAAATAATACAATCTAATAGACCATAACAAGCTTGGTAAGGCTGAAAATTGTGTCCTTGACTGCTTCTGGGATCCGAAGATAATACAGCGATCATTGTTTGACCTCTTTTCACATATCTGAAACACAAAGCTCAGGATGTCTGCCATCCATCCAACTTGAACAAATTTGAGAAATAAAAGATGACATCAATGAAGATATTCTGAAACTACAATAAATTGTTTCATCATCTAAAATAGACATTCATCTTAGATCCAAAGATTCTTAGTAGATGCCCACTGCTCTTTTCCCTTTTAGTTCTTCTGCCTCATTTAATTTCCTACCCAACTCATGCAAGCTTATTCCATGGGGCTATACGCTTCCATTTTTACATTCTCACTGATGGAAAACCATCAATTCACATCATCTTCAACTGGCAATTTCATTTCATCAAAAAGTATATGTTGAGACTAATATTTTCCAGACAGCCTATTGAGTTAGGTTGTGGCTACAAAGTGCAATAGACATGGTTTCTAAACCCAAGGTATCATCTCTCTCAGAGTATGCCTAGGTGTGATAAGGTGGGGAAGAGCAGACGGTTTTTTCGCAAATAACATGCCTGCCACTTGTTTTCATTAAGAGCTACGTTAAGGAAATACTCTTGGCCTCTTTTTAGAACAGTAGTGTCTTAATCTTATAGATGAGTTTGGTAGAAAAAAAAAAACCAACTGATGATATGTATTTTCTTCTTGGGAAGCAGCCTGACCACAGAGGACATTGATTCTGCTGGGCGTTAATTCACACTATAAGTTTTACAGGGTCAAGGATCTGTGGGAAAAAGCTTGAATGGTACAAGGCTGCCTGTGGTTAAATGGGCAAATTTTTTTAACCCTCGAGTTCAATATTAGAAAGTCCACTTGTCCATTGCCATAAGTAATATTCTCCTGTGTTAGCTATATCTGTGTGATGGTGATATTTTGTTCTTCTATCTGCCTTATAATTTCGATGTACATCTTAATTGATTAATAGACCCAGTGGAAAAGAGTGTTATTAGCCTTCTCAAGAACATTAACAGTGTGTATCTAGAATCCCGTCCTCTCACCTGAGGTTTTGCCCTGTAATCTAATAATCTGGGAAAATATCCAGGTGGATTTTTTGTTTTGTTTTGTTTTTTTTTTTTTTGAAATGGAGTCTGTCTCTGTTGCCCAGGCTGGAGTGCAATGGCAAGATCTCGGCTCACTGCAACCTTTGCCTTCTAGATTCAAGCAATTCTCCTGCCTCAGCCTCCTGAGTAACTGGGATTACAGGCACCCACCACCACACCCAGCTAATTTTTTGTATTTTTAGTAGAGACACGGTTTCACCATGTTGTTCAGCCTGGTCTCGAATTCCTAACCTCAAGTGATCCACCCGTCTTGGCCTCCTAAAGTGCTGGGATTACAGGCATGGACCACAGTGCCCAGCCCCCGATGGAATTTTCACCACCCCAAATTCAGCACTTCACAAATGGAAATGTGTGCCAGTCTCCAATCATTCCATAAAGGAAAATCAGAAGTTTATCACCCAGCATGCCTGTTTCAGTCACATACTTCTCTAATCATCAACTCATTCAGCTGAAACCTCAGAGACACAATGACTCATCCTCTTCTTACTCTACTAAGTTAGGCATAAAGTCCTTTGGTTTTTTCTTCACAAATGTTTCATTTATCTGCTTTCATCACTAATCCCAAGCTAGACTTCTTCATGCCTGCTCATTGCAAAAGCTCATCAGCTATATTTTGCTGATTCTAGATTTTTTCCTTATAATCTCCCTGGCAGAGCTGACAACATAACCTTGCTTAGTTGCCACTTTGACCACATTATTCCTGCCAAAAATACCTTCAGTGACTTCCATCTTCAGATCAAATTATTTTTCCTATTTTAAAGGCTCTGTCATAAGTGAATATAATACAACCAACTTCTTCATATTTGTTATTCTCTAGTCTACTTGGACTTAACTCTTTTATAAACCAAAAGCATGGTCCACTTTTACTATATGTCTTTACTGAAATTGTAAACCACACATATATCATCATCCGAAATCAACTTCTACCACCCTGTCAATCACCTCCAAATATTTAAGGACTAAAGCAAAGCCCAGCATCTCTTATCCATTAACTTATTTACAATTATAACATATAGTTTCGAGTTAATCATACACTATATTAAATTGTTTGTGTATTCCTGTGGTTTTATAGATTCATCTTTATCCAAGCTGAATTACTGTGAGTTCCTAGGGCTGAAGAATCATGGTACATTTCCTACATCATAAAATTCATTGTTAATCATATAGCAGATAAAAATAATATTTAATAATTGATTGCCTTATAAATAAAACTAAGTAATTGCCTTCACCTAAGAGATGGCTTGATTCAACACTTTGAAATTTGAGTCATTTGATAATCAAAATCTGCTCTGACCTCTGATTTTCTCTGTTGCTTTAGGCAAGCCATTTTACTTACTTTGGACTCATTTTCTTAATCCAAAAATGGAAGCAAGGCTTGTCATCTGTCTTATTCATAGTCACAGGTGAGGAGTATCCTAGTCAATACAAGGCACATAGCTAATACAAAGTTTAATAAAAATGATAAATAACATCTATTACAAAATTGAACCATTGTTCAATTTCTTCTGCCCTTTCAGTTCTTTGATTCAATATTCTTTCACTGAAATCTGAAAGCTTTAATTTGAAAAGTGTTTTACTAATAATTGTAGACTTTCTACATTAGCTCTTGTCTTATCATGAGGCACACCTGGATGATATCAAAATTATTCTTTAAAGAAATCAATATGTCATAAAAATGGCATAGAAAAACATCTGGCATACATTTCAAGTAGAGAAAATTTGGGTAGAGAAACTATATCATAGAATTAATTCCGTTTTCCATGGAAACTTTCTTTAAATATTTTCTCTATTTTTTAATCCTCTTAAGCAAAATTATTCTTTTGCTACAGGAACCACTTTTATTGTGATTAGAAGAGTAGAAAAAAAAATTGAAAAAAAAATATCATTCTCTGGGTCTCTAAAGAATCAGAAAAAGCTTTAAATAATTTTATTATGTTGAAGATTTTCATAGTAAATTATTAAAATCAAATAATGCCTTGAGAGACAATAACTTTGTTAACAGCACATCATATTAATTAGATTTTGTTTAGTGTTTTCATGTGTGCAAAATAAAAATTTTAGGCCGGGCATGGTGACTCGTGCCTGTAATCCCAGCATTGTGGGAAGCCGAGGCAGGTGGATCACTTGGGATCAGAAGTTCCAGACCAGCTTGACCAACATTGTGAAACCCTGTCTCTACTAAAAATACAAAAATTAGCCAGGCATGGTGGTGCACATGTGTAATCCCAGCTACTTAGAAAGCTGAAGCATGAGAATCCCTTGAACCTGGGAGGTGGAGGTTGCAGTGATCTGAGATTATGACACTGAACTCCAGCCTGGTCAATAGAGTGAGACTGTATCTCAATAAATAAATAAAGAAAGAAATTTTAGAAGTTAAAATTAGATTAAAAAATCAAAATACCAGAAGAGTATTTATTTTTTAAAAATCACAAATGTTAGAGGTAATAATCAGTGAGTGTTTTAACAATGTAGATCAGATATAATCTAACTTGGAAGAGAGGAGGGAAACACGCTAAGGAGAGATGATGGTAAAATTCCTAGAAATAAGATTTCTCACATTTCTTAATTATATAATTCCTTCAATTATTTTCTCTTTCCAAATATGTGTCTTAAGCCCGTTGCAGTTTACAAAGATAAAATATAAGAATTTTAAAATAAACTTAAATCTTTTTTTTTACTATTTAAAAAATTCTATGTACATGTGAGAAGGAAATATTTGAAATTTTGATAAAGTTCAGTTTATATTAAATGTATATTTCATTTGCCTATGCTATCTTCATTATATTGGTAAATACTGAAATCTAGACTATTGCCTAATAAGTACTCTACGCTTGCTCCTCCTAGAGTGAACTCTGTACTTTGCCACTATACTCTAGTTGTGCTGGTCTTTCGTTTATTTCCTTAAACAAGCCTGGATTATTCTGGCTTAGGGCTATTGTCACATCATTCACTTTGCTTGTAACACTCCTCACCCTGCCTCCTATTATCTGGTTAATGTGCACTCATCCTTCAATAGCAACTCATACTACATCTTCAAGAAAGTCTTTGCCAACTTCCCAGGCCAGATCATATCCACCTGGCTGTACTGTCTTACAGCACCTGAGACTAATCCTAATTTGTGACTACACATTTGACTGATTAAGAAAAAGCACCTCTCCCCACAACTAGATGGTAGGTTCATGAGGCAGAGGCACTACTTGTAAACTGTTAGTCATTGCACTTACAATATTCGTTTGGCATACGGGAAGTGCTGAGTGAATTTTTGCTGAATTAATGAACGAAGAACTAAACTTTGACTGTAGATCATTGAGTAACAAATTATGAAAGGAACATGGCAATGTGAGAATTAAAAAGAGAACATTCAGAACATGAAATAAATTTTTATGGTGTCCTTAGATTTTAGGAAACAAAATATATGACCATAATGACATGTTCCATAGTTACAATGTTAATTACATAAAGTAAAATTAGTTTATCTTATTTTCAATAAAATGAAAACTAGTGGAAAATAACTTTCCCATATGTCTCTTAGGGTTATCTTCATTTACACTTACTAAGTTATTTTATCATAGCTGGAGAGTTATTTCAGTGTTTGCAGTGTTTAGCCTGCATTAACACCTCCAAAATCCTATTTTATGCCTTTCAGAGATGAATAAATGTTAGAAGCTAAAATTCGTAAGGAATTGAATCCTAATTATATTTTATTTCTGAATTCTTTCAAACATCACATGTTTTTTAGATCATAGTTTTAGCCACTGCCCACTGATGACCAGGTGTTCTTAAGCTTAAGAACATTAAAAAAAAAAACAGGCCTGACTTTCAAAGTCAGATCTCTAGGGAGTCTGCAAATGTAATTGTTAGGGCATGTAGAGACAAAAGCAACAGTACACTTACCCACCCAAAGCCTGCTTGTCCCAGCATGCATAATCATCTCAAATCCTTATAAATTAGACATTGCCTAAAAGTTTAAGAAAAAGTGTTTAGATGTATTCCAGTTACAAAAGTCTATCTAAACCTGAACCGGCATGTTTAAAAGCCTAATGACAATTTAAAAACAAATTACTAGACATTATACATTTTCATTCAATACATGCCATATTTATTAATTTTTAAATAAATATATCTGCATATCTCATGGCTTGCATTTATTTTCAAAACTGTAAAAATTTAATAGGTGCCAAAGTTGTTGGTTTCTTTTTTCATTGTTCTCCCAAAACATTTTACCCAGGGAAAAGTGCTATTAAATCTCCCATGTCTATTTCCAAATAAAATTTGATCATCAAAAATTTAGGGTTTTTTTCTGCTCTACATATCAGACCATTTTTTTTTCAAGATATATGAAAAAGATACTGTATCAAGAATGTAGGGACCTAAATGATTCATAATAGGCTATTTGTCTGAGTATTTCCCTCATCAGGACCTACCTACCTGTGGTGGTAGAGAAAAAGAGAGACTGACTCAAATTTCCCAGTCAGCTTGCTTTTGTTCTGCTGGTAGGTTTTATAGAAAATCTGTTTCCATAGAATCTAATGGATTGCTTAAATTCAGGAGTAACAAAACCTGTTTCTATGCTAATCATAAAAAAAGCTTATCCTGCAACCTAATGAATGTCATTTATTCATACATGCAGTTACTGAATTTATACATTTAATAAACATTGAGCACCTACTAAGTTTCAGTTGGCAAAAGACAAAATCAGCAAATTCAGGCAGAAAAGTGAGTCCAGCAAATCAATTACAGCAGTATACAATGAGTTCTACAAAACAGATGGCCTCCAGATGATGAATGAGTTCAGGTGTCAGGTCTTAAAGCAACTTGGGGAAGGCTTCTGGAATAGATTACTTTTGAACTTAATTTTAAATGTTGGGTAGAAGTTATCTGTGTGTGGAATAAGGAGATGGGAGTTGGGGAGGAAAATATAATTCCTATAAGAGTCTTCACTGTGTAAAGAGAAATAATGGCATCACATTTTGTTGCTGTTGAACTACTGTGAACACATTTAATATGGCTGCCGAGAATGTGGGAAGCTGGAGAAAGAAAGGGGACAGGTGATGGAAAGCCCTATGTGTTATATGGAGGAGTTTGAATTTTATCCATCCACAAAAAAATAAATATATAAATGTGAAACCACTGAAAATTTTGACCTCATTTGAGTTTCAGGAAGAACATTCTGGGGAAAAATGTGAGAGTGTAAAGAGACAAAAGACAAAATTCTTGTTAAAGGCATGAAATGAAAAGATTTTGAACTTGTACAGGTGGAAATAGAACAGGAGCTAGATATTTCAGACCAGAGGACAGACGGATGTAGACCATGAGACAGAAGAGTGTTTCCAGGAGACTGGGTCTGCCAACACTTTCAGTTTTTAGTACAGGAAACTGGTGTGAAGTAGGATGCTCCAACAAACTCATGGAATCAGTGATAGATAAATTCAGTCACTAAAACTAAGGCCTTCAATTTAAATGAATATACACTACTTAAAAAGAAAGCAAAACATGATATTTATTATGTAAACTAACAAATGTTTATTTAAATTTCCATTTAAAATATTTTCAAGTAAAATATATACAAAATGGTTATAAAAGGTTGAAGCAACTAGAAGCATGAAAGGTATAATACATATAAATACAACCAAAATTCAATTCAATGCAAAGTTAAATGACATCATATTGCACCAAAATTTATTCCATACAAAAGTACATGCATCAAGAGTTTCCATACGATGAAAACACACTTATTTCATAGTATCTTACCACTTACACAAATAACCCATAAACACCATCTGGCATTGTGATTGTGGTACCAGAACTCTCCCCAGAGGGGAATCATTTAGCTATAGAAGAATCCATTTTATTGACATATTACATGCTTGCGCAGGCATCAGTGCCAAGGAACCGTAAGAAACAACGCAATCCACAGATGAAAGCCTCTCTGCATTGTTTATATCTTCATAGATAAATATCTTAGTTCTACTAATATGATTGGAATGTAGATGCAGAAATAAAGTGCAGTTTCGCTCTTTAAGAATTTATCAATCAATGTAAGACATTGTATTAAATTTGTATAAAATACACACAATCCCCTTTACTAAGTTTCATCATCGCAATGCCAGAGTGAAGAAACTCTGCCTGAGTTGAGGACCAGTCAGGATATTGAGCCTCACTCTTTCTCAGCTGGATCTCTCTGTTCTTCTGTTTTCAATCACTAGACCAAACCCACGATGCCCCTGAAATTCTGGGAACGGTACAAGGTCATAGCTAATGCATTCCAGATCCAAGTTAGGGATTTAGCTGGTCTATAAATTACAGTTTAAGCACAGATCAAAGAGATGGCTGCCAGCATAACCCTCAAGGGTAACCTGAGTTCCAAGACTTTCCCACTGGGCTAAATGGATTCCACTGTTGCAAATTATAAATGCTTGTCACAGAATATGAAAGATATTGAAATACATTCATAGATAGTACCTAATCATATGTTAATATAAACATAACAACACACATTTTATTATTCTACCCCTTGGCAACTGAAAATGAAGTTACCATTCCTAGGTCAAACTTTCAGACAAAGCTTTTCTAAAACCATCTTCCTAAAGTAAATCCAGATATGCTTACAATAAAAAGACATAAAAGATTTATCTTGAGATGAATTCTCAGTCAATAACTAAAAACCATTTCTACCAGTGCATCACTACCATGTAATCCATTCTACGCAAGCTCTACAAATATTGAGTCAAATCCTGTCAGAAAATTAAGACCCAATAAGTTTGCCCAAGTATTCAGTACAAGAGGCCATTTGTCTTGCCTTTTTCTGACACGTGCATACTATAAAATCACAGGTAGCCAACATTTAGTATCAGTAAAAAACAACTACGTTTGTTCACCTGTTTGGCATAGGGAGAAAACAATGTATCTCATAGCATTAAATGATACAGTCTTAACACATATGATGCTTATATTTGCAAAGTTCCCAAACGTTGAGAAGTTCTAGTGAAAACTCATTACTGTTGTGCAAAGATGAAAATTTGGAGCCAATGTCTGTATTCAAAATAACCAGAATATATTTTAAAGCAAAATATATCCTGACACTACTATAGATTCTAGGAACTGTCCTAAAAGAGTAAAGTGTTATTTCCTTTCTGAACATGAAATAACACCAAAGGAAGAACCCAGTTCTCAAGACTTAAGTAGGAAATTTATAGAAATTTGATTTATACCAGGAGTAATAACATTCATGAGGAAAAACTATTAGGTAACAATTTTCTCCAAGAAGAGGATCAGATTATTTAAAATCGTTGCAGAATTCTGGTAGTTTGTGCAATAATCATAGTGATTTACATTGCTTTTCTTCTTTTCAGAGCAATAAGAAAGTTCTTTGGGGTAGTACTTGAAATAATTCATATGCACAGTCATTTAACATAGATCGTTTCAAGTATAAGCATACATTCATGGGAACAATCTGTTTCCTTCTTCAAAGTATGTTTCTACTTTGGAATGAAGGAGAAATTCTAGGGAAAAATTAATTCAGAAATCCTTTGAAATAAGACAGTTCAAACCTAGAACGAGGGAACCACATTGCATTGCCTCCCAGTGTGATACGACTGTGCTTCTAACTATGCATCTAATAAAGTTAATTAGAAGGAACATTTGATGTCTAAATTTTATAATACACATTTAAGTCAGACCACTCACAACCCAACAAATTACACAGCTTTAACATGCAAAGGCCTAATAGGTTTTCCCACAAGATGCTGTATGAAATACCCTGTCACACAAGGTACTCAAAATACAGTCACCATTGCAAAAGAGATACCTGTGCATTACTCTTTTTTTCCCTCTGGCTTTCAGCATGGCTTTTTGAGGCTTCAACAAGAGGTAATAAGGACTTAGCAAGCAGTTCTCCTAACCAATACATTAATTCACTTGAAAGTCATACTTTAAAAAAAAAATCAGTAGTGTATATGTTGAGGAAAAAAAGTATGTTCACTTTGGAACAAGTGTGGCCCTCTGTATGGCTCTCAGATGCCTAATGCTCTACAGTTTTGTGACAGAATTGTTAGCTGCAAAGCTGTAAAGGTGGTTATTGGTACTATAAATGTACGCTTGATTCAAGTACGCTGAAACACACACATGTAACAGATAGCTATTAGGAGACTGTAACCATCCTCTGTGTGTTTTAAGGCCAATAGTAACAGAGAGGAGGGAGAAAAATAACTACCAAGAAAATAAAACTAATTGGTAGATTCACCCTAAGAAAATGTAGGTAATTATATAAATTCATTGTTATGAGGCTGTAGAAAGGACAATTATCTCATAACATATGGAAAATTGGTGAATTTCCTGTGAGACCATGATTTATGCTTTTGTGAATGTATACCTGATCTAAAATTAGACAAACATTTATTTTTAGACACCAACTAATTTGAAAATACAAGGAAAGAAATAATTACATCCCAAAATTGACTATTAAAAATCATTTTTAAGTACAGTACTAATAAACTAAGGACTACCTAGAGATCATACTTTTAGCTATTATTCAAAAAAAATTTTTTTTTTTGAGATGAAGCCTCACTCTTGTCCCCCAGGCAGGAGTGCAATGATGCAATCTCAGCTCACTGCAACCTCCGCCCCCTGGGTTCAAGTGATTCTCCTACCTCAGCCTCCCAAGTAGCTAGAATTACAGGCACCTGCCACCATGCCTGGCTAATTTTTGTATTATTTTTAGTAGAGATGGGGTTTCACCATGTTGGCCAGGCTGACCTCAGGTGATTAACCCACCTTGGCCTCCCAAAGTGCCGGGATTACAGGCATGAGACACTATGCCGGGCTTATTTAAAAATGTTTTTAAAGTACAGTACTAATAAACTAAGGACTACCTAAAAATCACACTTTTAGGTATTATCTATTTTAACATAGATTAAAAATACTGTTTATGTGAAAATTAAGCTTAAATACATGTATAGGTAATCATTATTTTGCCTATATACAAGTAATGTAAACAGAAACTATCAAGGTGACCCATTATGTACTCTAATTTATATACACTATGAACTTCCTCCCAGCTATACAATGCCATATTTTAATTCCTGACTTTGAATGGTTAGGAAAGCAAAACATAACTCTGTAAACTTGATCAGCACTAATGTACAACATATTATGGAGGGTAAAGTGAAGCAAGAATATATTCAAGTAAAATTAAATGTCTTTCATGGGCATTCAAATCCCATATCTCTCTGTATTTCTTTCCAAACTAAGAAAAAGAGCTATAATTAAAATCCCATTTATTATTTTTCTGTAGTTCAGAATCAACATATAAAATATGATGAAAGTGAATCTATCTCCCTATATATCATATCATATATATTATGAGAAAGTCACTTGTTATATATGGACATTTCAATTAACTCATAACTTACATTTTTAAAAATATATCCTCCATACTTATTTCTAATAGAAAAAAATAATAGGAATTATTTTACTTTACTCACATGGACAATGCAGATTTTGTGGGGGTAGAAGTATACACAACTTTGCTAGTCCTCTTCAACAAAATTAATACAGAATTCCTAATGCAAAGTTAGGTTCAGGACCTCGAATGGAACATGTCTAAGTGAGAGGCACTGAAGCTTAGGTTTCATTAACTTCTTGGGAGATCCACCTATGCACAGCAAACAACTAATTTTTAATATTTCTCTGACTATGTTGCATAACATTAAAATATTGTTACCTTCAGTCACATACTATCTTTCATTTCCTGATTCTCTGGCCTTCAGTTTTTTATCTTTCCATAACTTATACCTCAATTACAAAAGGTCAACTTTAACAAAGGTCAGAGTTGCTCCCTTTCTTAGCAGCATATTCATCTGCAAATCGAGACAAAATAATGATTTTACTGTAGACTGATTACAGTTCATGAGGAATTCTGTTATGTAATTATACTCTTGTTAACCCTCTATCGATAAGTCAAATTGTAATTGGGGAAACAATTTTACCAGACACATAAGACCAACAGGAAATCTGTTTCAACGTGAATATCTTAGTGTTGGAGAAACCGCCATGCATTGATAATGTAACCTAATAAACTGTCCAAATTTTGTGTCCACAGGGCTGAGGAGCTACAGTCTACATGCATATGCATGTTTGGAACTGAAGTCAGCCATCTTCCCTAGGACAAATCTTTACTCTTCTAAAGAAGGACAAGAATAGGGTCTACTTTCAGCTAACCATTTATAATGGTTCAGATTTCATTTGATCAAAGGAATATAATCTAATACTTTTTAAATGGGGTCAAAACAGTACTATGAGGAAAATATTTACTGCAAATATTTATAATTGTGTAAGGAGAATCATTCTTTTTAAAATCAAATTGTGTTTTAGCTTTAGAAGTCTTCTTTTTTTTTTTTTTTTTTTTTTTT
>NW_016807882.1:1338123-1399713 GCF_001698545.2 Rhinopithecus bieti
GATCTCCTGACCTCGTGATCCGCCCGTCTCGGCCTCCCAAAGTGCTGGGATTACAGGCTTGAGCCACCGCGCCCGGCCTAGAAGTCTTTACTGGATCTTTTAAAATCACAATTAAGTATTTGAGAATCCATCCCCACAAAAATTAAAAAATACTATATTAGTTATTTTAAACAGTATTCATTACTTTTACTTTTTATGTTATAATAAACTTATGAATATGCATGGTACAAAGTACAAGTACAGCACATGTAGTAGTATGTGCATGTGTGTGTGTGCATATTGTATAAAAATATGAGAAAAAATTACTTATATAAAAACATACATATATAAATAAGTGTACAAGAGAGTTTTTGAATGAGAATCTGCTTTACATACTACCATTTTGAATGAAAATTATGAGTATTAATTTCCTGATTAAAGGAACTCTGTGTCTTCTCATCATGAGTCCTAAAAATAAGCCAAAATATGACTTAATCTCCATCACTTTTTTTCTTAATTACTGGCTGACTTTTTTTGTGCTTGAAATGGCATTACAATGGCAGGGAAATTTAATAATGCAAAAATCACTTTTGAAAATGAGAAAGAATAATTCTAGTTACCTTTTAAATTGATACTTTTAAAGAGAAATTCAAATCAAAAATAAATAAATTAAATTCTGAGACCAATTTGCCACTGTGAATATAAGCACATTAACCCCAGGAATAGCCAAGAACTGCACAAACCTCTCTATGAGAATGTACCAGTCTTCTTTCATTTGGCAAGAAAAAGCTCAGGAAAAGTTTGCTTGTTTAAATTCTATGAGCCTAGTCTATGGGGAAAAAAAATAGGAATATAAAAGAAATTCTTACCTCCAGCAACATATGATAGGAAGAGATGTGGACAAATGAACAACATTTACTAGAAATAGGAATTATAAATCAAATTTTGAAAACTCTATGCTAAGGAAGGAAGGAGTTATTATAAATTCACTTAGAGACCCAAACGTTAGGTTCGGCTAAAGAAATGTCAGTCTTTGATATATATTAAATATTTTCAAGAGCAAAATTGAAATTACTGAATTGGAAATGCTCCAAATTATAGGTCATCATTTATACTTTGGACAATTTTCTATGAACTCTATGTTTGCCTTTAATAATTTTAATTGGTATAATTCTTTCAAAATCCTTATTTTCAAATGGACAAAATTAAAGGATGAAACATATTCTGACCATGACTAACCATTTTACCTTAGATGTTTATAAATAACAGTTGAAAATTTCATCATTATATTGCTCTCATTTGTAAGTTCCACCATACACACACACACACACACACACACACACACACACATATATACTTTTTGGAGATGGAGTCTCTCACCCAGGCTGGAGTGCAGTGGTACCATCTCAGCTCCCTGCAACCTCCGCCTCCTGGGTTCAAGCAATTCTCCTGCCTCAGCCTCCGGAATAGCTGAGATTACCAGCATGCGCCACCATGCCCAGCTAATTTTGCATTTTTAGTAGAGACAAGGTTTCCCCATGTTGGTCAGGCTGGTCTAGAACTTCTGACCTCAGGTGATCCACCTGCCTCGGCCTCTCAAAGTGCTGGGATTACAGGTGTAAGCCACCATGCCTGGCCCACAATATTTTCTAATACTGGCATAACAACATCTTCTGAACACAAACACTCATCCACAGATTCTCATTCTTTCAATTTTCTTCTTATCAGTTATCTCTTTTGCAAGTTGAATGATAATTAAGGTGTGGAAATTACTGACAAAGCCTAGATATAGAAGTGGAAATTTTCTAGAAACATCAGTTGTAAATCTTATTTAGCGGTGACATTTCTTTCTCAATTTTTATGTTAATATATGCCTTTTCCTAATTAATCTGGACAGTTTCATCTGAAGAGATATTTTAACAGAATATAAAATGTATAAAGAAAATGCACAAACTGTCAAAATTCATCATGATGTAAAAATAGCCATAAATTTAAAAAACTGTTCAGAATTACTAACATTGCATGTAGATATCATTACAGATATGGGACTATTATTTTGAACATTTTCTTTGTTGGTGATTTCTCTCATGTTGACAATGTAATTTGAAGGTTTAAAAATGCATATGTTTAGATATACTCATCAGGGGTAAGTTATTAGTGAAACAGGTGGTTGTTCTTAAGAGGATTTAATACCAAACTTACTCTTGCTCTAAGATGTGTTATACATTTTCCTGATCAAACTCATGTGAAAAAAATGACAGATAACTAAAACTTCCTGATAATGAATGACAGAATATCTGACATAATAAATTCTCAAGGATTTTTTACTCAAACATAATTCCTGGATAGTGTCTTATAAACAGTAGCCCCTAGAAACTCTTCTTTAATGTATTCAACAATCCCCTCTGACCTTTGTTCAAAATGCTCTGGGTATAATCCATTAAAGCATGAGTGTTATCTAAATTGGTATCTAAGGGGAAGCAATGCAATGTCAATGTAAAATAAATTTCTTTCTCTCCTCTTGGTCATAATCATGATGTATGCTTTTTTTCAGAATTGAAAACATTTTTCACAGTATAGTCATCTATAGTGTGTAAAACCATGTTTACAGAATTCATATATACAGAAAAATCTCAGTCTTCAATTTGAAGGTTCTTTGCTATGCTAACATATGTTGTAGAGAATGACCACATAGTAATTGTCTAGTCTTTTCTCCTAACCCCAATAGGTAGGTATCAGAGACTCAAGAATTGTGTGACTCATAGAACAACTGCATATTTGCTTTCTATAACTACAAAGAGTTATAACTAAATTTCTTAGAAATTAGTTTGAATATGCTAAAATATATGAATAGAAATAACTGACTCCTTTTGTTTATCAGCGAAGTTGTAATTCTCTGGATTTTCAGAAAATGAAGTAAAAATCCCTATTATGTGTCTCCCCTTGGGCAGATTGCCAAGATCTCAAGTCCATTAGTTCATAACTTATCTTCTTCTGGTACAACTTCCAGTATTATTTGTAATGTTCTGGTTATTCTCTCTACAAAGAAAGAAAATAAATTAAAATGCATGGAAATCAGAAATGCATAAAACAGCAAAATAGGAATTATTTTGGGTTGAATACCAAAAACACACAACTGTCTACTTCATAGAGCACTTTCAAGAATTTTTTGCTTCATTAGAATCCTATCATGCTCAATTAATTTATTTGTCACTTCTGTAACTTCCCATGATGGCTTCTCAGCAAGAATACATTAATATTTTGCATTCAAATAGGATTTTTATTCATGGACCCGAAGAGTGAAAATATTTTGAGACAGTAGGACCAATATATAAATAAATGTTTAAAAATACACATCATATTCAACTTAAAATTGGTTTATTCTTTTTGCACCTATGAGATTACAGTCAGTTCCTCAGAAGAATCAGAAGGAGAATCAGAATATGATTTTCATTCTCTAACTTGTAACATATTATTGAGAATATTGTCTTATCTCCTAGGGCCTAATATGCCTAATCAGTAGAATGAGAGACTAAATCAGTGATTCACAAAGTGTGATCCCTGTACCAACAAAATTAGCATCACCTACCATATTAGAAATGCATCTTTGCAAGCTCAATCCTAGACCTACTAAATTAGAAACTGAAGATGGGGCCTAGTAGTCTGTAATTCTGATAGACACAAAAATGTAGGAACTGAGGACATCTCAAGAGAGGCTGACTCCAGTGTTCAGAAGGAGGCCTACCTTTTTTCCTTCAGAACCATTGGGCTAGATCTAATTCCCAAGGTCATTTTATCTCAGCAGTTCTAGAACTCTATGACCTTGGTTTCTGGTTTCTGGGGACATTAATTCTTGTTTGCCTTTTTTTTTTTTTCTTTTTTTGAGACAGAGTTTCATTCTTGTTGCCCAGGTTAGAGTGCAATGGTATGATCTCAGCTCACTGAAACTTCCACCTCCTGGATTCAAGTGATTCTCCTGCCTCAGCCTCCCAAGTAGCTGGGATTACAGGCATATGCCACCATACCAGGCTAATTTTGTATTTTTAGTAGAGACAGGGTTTCACCATGTTGATCTGGCTGGTCTTGAACTCCTGACCTCAAGTGATTTACCTGCCTCGACCTCCCAAAGTGCTGGGATTACAGGTGTGAATCACTGTGCCCAGCCAGTTTGCCTCTTATCTTTGTAATGAATTCCTACAGAACCTTTTCAATGTCCTGCTAGTCCTGGAGCCGTTTAGAGCCTGACCTCTTGATGGTTTCAGACCCAGATTGTCTTTCGTCTGGACATAGAATATTTCTCCTCATTCATGGCTTGTTATCCGTAATAGCTCCTTTCAGGCCATATTTAATGACATTTAAAAAGGTATTTTTTTCAGGCAAGGCACAGTGGCTCATGCCTGTAATCCCAGCACTTTGGGAGGCCGAGGCGGGTGAATCGCCTGAGGTTGGGAGTTCGAGACCAACCCCAGTAACATGGAGAAACCCTGTCTCTACTAAAAATATAAAATTAACTGGGTGTGATGGTGCATGCCTGTAATCCCAGCTACTCAGGAGGCTGAGGCAGGAGAATCACTTGAACCCAGGAGGCAGCGGTTACGGTGAGCCGAGTTTGCACCATTACTCTCCGGCCTGTGCAACAAGAAAGAAACTCCATCTCAAAAACAAAAAAAAGGTATTTTTTCATCCTTTTCTTCCTGTGTTTGTCCAAGATGTTGTCCTCAGCCCATTAGTTTTACAGTCTACATTAATTGTAAGGGGCCCAGCACAGTCGCGGTAAATTATAAACTCTATGTGAATGTTTCCTAAATAAACTGTGTTTTACACAGCCCACTCTTTACATTGAGATGTAAGTGCAGCATAAGGGAGCACTCAAGAGCAATTAAAGCCCATATTTTCAGAAAAGGGAAATGACAAAATTATTCTATAAAAAATAGGCATTTTTGGGAAAAGGAAATATTAATAAATTGTAAAGAAAATGTAGCTTAAACAGAGAAGGGGCTAGGGATATGTGACAGTAGTTTAAAACAAACAAATAGAAAAACAAGAGATCTCAGGCATCTGCAATGGCCAAACGAAAAGCAGTGATGTTAAAGAGACATCATCTCCAGCCCTGCCTCCCTAAAGAGATCCTGCCGATAGCCTCCTGAACTAATCTCCATGACTGCCCTCCACACCCAACACGAAAGCCTTTTCCAAAAGTGTCTCTCTATATTCAGGGATCCCCAGATGTCTGCTATCTTAGAACATGCCTCCATTCAGACAAATGAGGAGCAACTTAGATCCTGCTGCTTCCCTAATGTGTCATTCTTCCTAAAAGCTTGGTTTGGGTCCATTATTCAGTAGCACATCATCATAGAATCTCTATTCTGGTTTTGCACACTTTCTGCTATCTTTCCTTTTCCTTTGTGTTCAGTCAGCCCCGCTGACAATATCCAATGTATCTTGCTTATGTGATCTCTCTTGGAATCTCAGGATTTGAATGACTTTCATCGTAATGAAGGCTTCTACAGAGTAGTTGATTTTGACCATGAGTACCTGTTGGAGTCACACCAACTTTCCCTTCCAGATTATCTGACAGCAGTGGACCAGACAGCGGTGCTCAAGAGAGTCAAGTATGTCTTTAAGGAAACTTCCCGCTTGCCTGGGAAAGCTGCAGAGCATGTGGCATTCAACTGCCATGTCTACATCCATGTTCAAAAACAGTCTTTCGGCTTTAAGGATAATCAACCCATGGTACTCTTTCTTTAAATAAAGGTGTGTTAATGAGTCTGCATTTGGTGTTTTCAGTAACTGTAAGGTACAAGACCAAATAACAGTTGTAGTATTTTTAGCTTTACCTTTCATGTTCAGTGTTATTCTTGAAATAATTTGAAACAACAACTGGCCTTGCAAAATTTGATTTACCCAACCATACCTGGTACCAGCATGGGAACTACAGCAAAATTGCCTACATTTTGATGTAGCACAAGGTCATTTTTTTTTCTGGAAGTGTTCATAAGAATAATAGTATTTTTTTAAGGGTACAAATATTTTCACAAGCATGAGCTCATTTTATCCTTACAATGAAGATAGTTTGGACCCCTAAGAAATGCAGGGAAGCTTAATTAATTTGCATATCACACCACAGTATTTGTGAACAGTCTGTTAAATGCATTATTCAGCTTTCAGTGACTTAACATAAATGAAGTTATCTTGACTGACTGTATGCAGCATATGTTTTTAGGACTCTCGAGTTGCAAATTCGCTGTCCACAAAGATGCATTACAGTCATTCTGCTGGTGTTTCCCAATCTGATTTTTTATAATTAAAGATTTTGTTTAAATAAGACTGTCCTCTATCTCTCTCCCTGAGCAAGAGGGACCCACTTCCAGTCACCCTACTCAACCCCGTGACAAGGTTTGGCTGATAAATAGAGACAGCCAAGTAAAACGGCTGCTGTGAGCCCTGGCCCAGGTTTGCCAGGTCTTGCTATCTTTGTGTATTTGCATATGTCATTGGGGTATCTGCCCCTTTTTCCTCACGTGAGAAGCTTGTGTTTCTGTAAGTAAATAAATAATATAACTAACCCACCAGAAGAATAAACCACTGTGTCACAGATGGCAGAAAAAAGCTTTCTGTGTATCTCACCATTCCCTTAAGAGCATGTTTTCTTTTCTCCCTAGAAATGCTATCAAACAAAAAGTGGTTCAATACTGGCATCCTGTGGCTGGAGAGATTTATCAAATCTCTGATAAATCTCAGCTCCTCGGATTCTGAACATTCCCTGGCTGTCAGTTCTCAGCAACCTTTCACCATTTTCTGAGTGCTATTTGGTTACCTCTCATTTTTCATGGAGACAACCTAGGTAAAATGTATTTTGATAGACTATCATTTTCACAGGGCTAATCTATTCATGCATTATCAGGGTAAAAATAAATGATAATATAAGGGTTATGGAATTTTACCAAATGAAAGCACATGATATCAAATCATTGAAAAAACTGCTCCAAGCACAGGCTCTTGGTCTCTAAGTTCACACTGAGTTTCTCTCTAACAAAAAGATCATAGAGTAGTTGGGAGAAGGATCAGGGCACTGCCTCAGGATTCTGTTGTTTGTGTGTCTGTGTGTGAGTGTTTTGTTTTGGCCAAAGGCTAAGAAAATACTTCCTATTGCAGCAATAAATATTATGAATTTTCTTTATTTTACTACAAGAATGCTGCCTCAGAGAAAAATCAAACAAAATTACGGAGGACTGTTGCTTTTGCTACTCACTTTCAAGGCAGCTATAAAGATAAAGAGTTACAATGATCGCAGTTTAAAAGCAGTATTGCCATGCTCCCTGGTAAGACTTAATGGCATTTTTGAGAACCAAATAACCATTATGGGACTACTCCATTGCTGCTAGTTTCACAAATGGCTAACACTAAATTTGGAGGCCTTGGAAATGTTCAAAACATCATTAGAGACAGAAAAATAGGAAAAAACTTTAAAATTACATGAACACCAAAAGACATCAATGAGGGATCAAGCATGAAAACTGCTTGTTGGGATGAACTGACAAAGAAATAATGCAAAGTACACACATGTTTGTTAGCAAGAGGAAAGGACTATTAGAGTTGGCTGACTCCAAACAGGAGAAACAAATGCCTGCTAAAGTGGGATGGAACAATGGCTTCCCTCTTTAATCATACTCCCTCTCGTTCTAGTCTAACTCTAGGACCACCAGCTCTTTCTTCCTCAATTCTGTTAATTTTCTGTGCTGCTCAGGGGTTTTAACTGTCTCAGTTAGTATGGGAGACAGACATAGATCTCACAGCAATGAGTGCTAATCTGTCCTAAATGTTAGCAATGAATAAAGCAACCCTAATGGTAAATGGTATTTAGTAAGATCCCTTTTCCCTCCGAATAGGCTCTATCTTTAGTGTTTAGAACAAAGAGAACTTAAAAACATTCCACAGAAAACTAGTGTGATCTGAGAAGAAATGGAGATTAAATACTCAGTTAAGGCAATCAGTGCGCCTGTGTCAGCCATAAAGCACCTCATTTGTATAGTAACATTTCTTTGGGGAAACGAAATCCAGATATAAATAGCAGTATAAGATCTAAAGATGCAAAATTCCAATTGAATGCTAATAAAAGGTATTAACAAAACTGCTTTAAAGGACTGACTTCTCAATGAGTCTGCACAGCACACTAGAGATTCAATATGCATATCAAGGTTTTTGGTTGTTTGTTTTCTAGTAACACTGCCATCATTTATTAATAATTTAACCAGAAATCTCCCTAACCTTTTAACTGGAATTTAAAAAATTAATTATGGTAAAGTAAGTAAATTAAAACAAAGAAAAAGTATGAAAGCTATGTTCTAAACTCACCAAATTCACCAGCGAGACTAGATCTGCCCTTCTGGCTGTATTTGTGACCTACCTGCCCCCCTCTCTTCCACAAGGTATCCAGTCTAGAAAGAGCATGAACTTAGAAGTCCAGCAGATGTGGGTTCAATTCCTAGTTCTATGGTTTAAAATATGTACACTCAAAAATAAATTATCCATTTTTCTGAGCCCTGGTTTTCTCATCTGGACTTGGCAATAACAGCACCTCACCCAACAACCTTGTTGAGGATTGCTTGAGAAGATCATGTAGGGGAAAGGACTCAGGAGAGCCTCTGACAGAGAGACAAGCTTTCAACACAGGCTATTCATAAGCACCCTTCCTACCTAATGATCTACTATGTTTTCTCCTCCCCCAATTTAACTGGTCACCAAGTCTTGCTGGTTTTCCTTTTAGTATATTTTTCACTTTCTCTCACACCCTGCTAATACTGCCTGTCTTCAGAACCCCCTTCAATTCTCAACAGGACTGCTGCAGTAACCACCAAAGTCGATGTTCTGTCTTCAGCCCCAACCTATCTTAATCCATCCTCACAACCCCCAGGGTGACTCTCCTAAAATATAAAACTGCCTGAGTTTGACTTTCAGCTACTCTACTTTAAATCTGTATGACTTGGAACAAGTGACCTGAATTCTCTCATGCTATAAATCAAAGCCTATTAAATGGGGTTAATAATTTTTCCTACCTCAGTAGGATATTATGAGAATTAAATAAAGTCTTGTTCCCCTCCCTGTGTCCATGTGTTCTCACTATTCAACTCGCACTTATGAGTGAGAACATGTGGTGTTTGGTTTTCTGTTCCTGTGTTAGTTTGCTGAGAATAACGGCTTCCAGCTTCATCTATGTCCCTGCAAAGGATATTAACTCATTCTTCTTTATGGCTGCATAGTATTCTACGGTATACATGTGCCACATTTTCCTTATCCAGTGTATCATTGATGGGCATTTGGGTTGGTTCCAAGTTTTTGCTATTTATAAATAGTGCTGCAGTAAACATATGTGCTCATGTGTCTTTATAGTAGAATGATTTATAATCCTTTGGGTATATACCCAGTAATGGGATGGCTGGGTCAAATGATATTTCTGGTTCTAGATCCTTGAAGAATTGCCACACTGTTTTCCACAATGGTTGAACTAATTTACACTCCCACCATAGCACATGTACAACTATGTAACAAACCTGCACATTCTGCACATTTATTCCATAACTTAAAGTAAAATTTAAAAAAAAGAATTAAATGAAGTCATACACGTGCACACACATGTGGAAGCTGATATTGTTCTCTTCATTGTTCTTGTTATTATAATCCTTCATGAGGCACCCTTCCTTTTAAGGTACTGCACAGTCATAATGTTTAAGGCATTTGCAGGCCACTGCCTAACTTCCCAATAAATCTCATGTCACTCATCAAGTTACATGTTACGATATAGAATCACCAAACTGCATTCAACCCAGAAGGAAAATAATTAGGTTAGTAAGGGATTCAAAGAGAGATTAGGTCGTTTAGAGAACTACTGATAAAATTTCATTTAAAACAAAGCTGTTTCTCCTAAGAAGTGATTAAGGCAGCCCAAACTAATATCCTCAAAGGATTCAATGGCTGTACCCTAAATGTCCTTCCTGCCAAAAAGTAGTTCCAATTAAAATGCCATAATGTTCTCAAATTATCAATTATGCCACTTACATTTTTAAATGTTAAGTATATTACGTATGTACACCTTTACGGGTTTTCTACATGGTGTTGCACAATGTCCTGAAAGTATTTAAAATTCTTACCTGACATTATTCTAAACCACTTGGGTTTCTTGTCCCATATAATAAAGAGATAATATGCAGGCACTCCAGTCAGAGTGATGATAAAGCCAATCCCCGTACTAAATGGGTCCGAATAGAGGGAAAGGGCAACCATGAAGAGGCATGTGAAGGAAAACAAAGCTGGGATGAACAGTGGAACCTGGAACACAGAACACAAAAAAGTCACTTCAAACATGTTCAAGCAACAGAAGTTGGGTTTGAGATGAGCATGTCAGTCATGACATATACTTTAGTGATATGCTGTAGTCATGCGACCAGGTGATAGGCACCAATGTGCCTTACCTTAGTAACAAAATCTCTTTCATGGTGCACAGATAATGTATTAAATGTACTCTTGGCCGGGTGCGGTGGCTCACACCTGTAATCCCAGCACTTTGGGAGGCCGAGGCAGGTGGATCACGAGGTCAGGAGATCGAGACCATCCTGGCTAACACGGTGAAACCCCGTCTCTACTAAAAATACAAAAAAAAAACCTAGCCGGGTGAGGTGGCGGGCGCCTGTAGTCCCAGCTACTCCGGAGGCTGAGGCAGAAAGAATGGCATGAACCCGGGGAGTGGAGCTGCAGTGAGCGGAGATCGCACCACTGCACTCCAGCCCAGGTGGGACAGAGCCAGGACTCCGTCTCAGAAAACAAAAAAAAAAAAAAAAAAAAAGAAAAAAATTAAATGTACCTCCCTTAAATGTCTTAGATGTAATTCAACTTAATTTAAATTGTTTTTAATTATTTAGATAGAACAAAATCTAAGGACAAAAAAGGATATTTTATTAGAGATGTTCTGTTGGAATTATTTTACTAGTTAAATGCCATGATGATTATGGTTTTGATTTTAAAAGACTGACTCTTTGATAATTATGATTAGAACCCACTTTAATGTGGAGTCAAGAGCACCGGCTGCTTCTTACATGTTAAAGTCTTCCAGTGCATATTGATTTTCTGTTGAGATTCACAATAAGAACGGACAGGAATAAAACAAGCCAACTCCTATTCAACCACTAATAAAGATACCACCAGCATTAGGCAATGAATATTATTAGAAACAAATCCTGACAACATGACTGACAACATTATCTATGCCATTTCTTAAAAACAAATAAATGATGAGGTCAAATCAATCTGTGAGTCAAGTCTGAAGAAGATGACAAGCTTCTTCTCCAGTCCTCCAAAACGGAAATGCTTACTTATGGGAAATAGGTATTAAGTGGTAAATTCATAGATCTTCTCTTTCCCCGTATACTTTACATTTCTATTCCTTTTAGAGTGTATAATATAGAGAAAGAGCAATGTAACAAATGACAACATTTAAGTACTTAAAATGCCTATTTTGTAAAGGCAAATTTCTTTTTGGAATTGGCATTAACGAAGTATCTCCCTTACTCCTTCTCACCACGGCTGTCCACAACTCCAGCATAAAGACAGACAGAAGTAGCCCATACTTTGAGTATATCAGGTCGTTGAACACATTCATGAAAAATCAACATACCAAACATTCATTCGTACCGTCATTTTTCAAAAATGTGACATACAAAGTTCAGCACGTCACATAAAAAATTGGATGAACTATTTTTTTCCAACTTAAAATAAATCCAACAGGAAAGCACTGCCTGCAAGAGTTAAACATTTTTATTCCACAGATGCTGCCCCCAGCCCAACCTCCCCATCAGTAAGTTATGACCAAGGGAGGACTAGGTATTAGGAGAAAGATTTATGTAAACCCATCAAGATTGCTGAGGTTACCTTGAAAGGACGATGCATATCTGGGCATTTGTATCGAAGATAAATCAGCCCAGCAACTGCCAGCCCAATAAAAAGCCACCTGGCAAAACTGAGGAAATTCAAAAGACTGTCGAGGTCTCCAGAGAAGAGCATTATCATTGTCAAAGGGTGCTGAGGGGGGAAAGGGAAGCAAGCTTGGTGAATTCAGTGAAAACACAGATGATTAACAACAAAAACCTCGCTACGCATTATGACCATTTTCAAATAATTATTTATACCAATAAATTATCATCATAGTTAAAACCTGGATTTGACTAATCTCTTTCCTGTAATCTGCTGTCATAATCCATTTACACACCAGTAACAGTATGAGAGTGATATGGCCATTATACTTTACTCAAGTGGAATTCTATATGAATGTTGTGTTTTGTTTTTAGTTCCTTTTGCATTTGAGAGAAGATAATATGTTTTCAAAGAGTAAAAGAAAGGGTACTCAATGACTCAAAATTGAAAGACTCAAAGATTGAGATGATTAGTAAATAACCAATAATAAACAGTAAAAGAGACCCAACTGGAAGATGTACAGAAAGCTCTGCAAATGCTCTGATGAGCTCTTGGCTATCCACACACAGGAAATACAGACACTCATGGGTGATTCTGTTGGCTCTTGATTGCAAAACATTGAACTTTTTTCCTCCACATTTACTCTCCTGGTGTGCTTGTTGTGTGTGACCCTCAAGACCACGGAGAAGAATGAAGCGCAGAGATCAGCTTAGCAAGTCTCTGCAGCTGCACATGCCAAGGACAGCATGACTGATAGCAGAGGCTTAAAATGAAAGCCCTCTTCACGGAATAATACATTCTGTTCCCACAAGTGACGCTAAAGTCCAGATTCTGCACAGAGAGTACGCACACTTTTAAAAGAAATTTCAAGGAAACATTCTGAAACAAATTAAATGCATGAAAAAAAAAAATGTTCAGTGCATTCTATGGTGCTCCTGACAACAGATTCCAGTTGAGAGAAATGTTACAAAATCATCATTAAAAATGAATATAACATTGCCAATGGGTATTTGAGGACTTTTACACCTTATACAGTCTTTTGTAGCTCACATTTCACAACACTTTGCTCTGCATAAAGAATTTTACAACTCAAATTTACCTCATGGTGCTTTTATTTTATCCTGTAGGATAAAAGACATTATTTGCTCTCAAATGTCTCAAATGAATAATGGCACTGTCTAGGATTTTATCAATTCTTTCAATAATTTTGTGTGCATTTCATGATAAGGTGCCTAGATGGCACATCTGGGTACTTTTTGGGCTGTAGCTTTTTGCTCTACTTTCCTTAAGCAGTTGGGACTTACTCTACATTCTTTTCTGTGAGGTGCTATGTCGATGAGAGGAACCAAGCTAATCATTTTCCTTAGACCTTACACATTTTTGCAAAGACAAAAGAGAGGTGATGTGATTTTTTGCCCCAAAGCATCAAATGGGCATCAGAAACATGGAGTAAAGGGAAGAGATGGAAGATATCCTGCCTCCCAAACTCCACCATGACATACATTAGCAGTGAATGAGAAAGTAAAGTACTATTAATGTCTGGTTGGAATTCCTTTTTGCTAACTTATTATTCAAGGTTATATCTAGATACACTTGTTAATATGCATTACCAAAACAATAACAGCTGGCAGAGGAGTGTGCTTGCGGACATGAATCATGGAGAGGATTTCTGGAAGGTGACCCTCTCGAGACGCAACATAGAATAACCTGATGGGAGAGAAATGTGGGTGGAGTTGACTGTATGATTGATCATTTCAAAGGGAAAATCCAGAAATCCCAGAGAAAACTTGCATCTTTTTCATACCAAATGGTCAGGCATTTCTTAGGTGATTGCCTAAGTTCACCTTTCAAATAAGGTGAAGAAACATCATAGGAAATCTAAATTTGAATTTTGCAAAATCTGCCAACATTATATTATTCTTTGAAGAGAAAGAATAGCAATATCTGATTCAGCATAGCGCTTTCTACATATAAATAGCTGATGGGAAATCTAGTTCTAAATTCCTGGTATTTATATGTGTGTTGTCAATACAATTCTACAAACACACGCACATGTACATCCACAGGTACACACACATGTATGTAGCATTCACATTTATCTGATTGGGTTTTAATCTTATATTAAAACAAAAAGACTTTTGCATCAAACTAAACAAAGGAAATACAGATGGTAGGGGTGGTGATTTCTGATGTCTCTTACTTTACTTTTTTTTTTTGGCATCTTCAGAGAAACAGAAAATTACATCACCAGAAATAAAATGCCGTTGTTAGACTCTGTGGAAATACTATTTTTAAAAAAGCCACATGTCAGGCTTCCAAATAAGCTATTAATAGGCAAGCAGTGCCCTCTAATGGACAGAATAAAACATGCTGTTGATACTTGGACCATTTCAATCTTGCATGTCCCTTTAAAACAACAGGTTTGGAGGCACTATTTCTTTTCTTTTTAAAGTTATCCTTATCACATCCAATCTCAAAAACAGAAATGTGTTTCTGGAAATATATGAACTCACTCACCTGGAGACAGCAAACACACCACCATTCATGGAGCCAAAGCAGGAGAGGGCAACAAAGATCGGAACTGCTAATGAGAAATTTCCCAGTAGCCGCTCAGAAAAGGTCTAGTGAAAGAAAGAACGAAGCAAATTAATGCCTTGCCAGAAAGTGGAATACAATGAAACAATTTAGACCAAACTAGAGACTTTCTACTAGCCTGGTGATACTTATATGTTTTATAATTTCTCTCTTTGGTTAGGGTCAGACTAACTCCATAGACAATAATCAAAAGCAAGGACCATGACATTGCTTGTTGCAAAACTGTAGTCAAAGGTCTAAACAGGCACCTTCTCTCTACTTTCAAAAAGCAATGATCCATTTATCGAATCTTTATCAACTATGATGTGTATTGTCTCTGACTCTGACAAGTGATAAAAGCTCAAATCAGAATTCTACTTCTGGAGATAGAAATCTTTCTGTATAATACCTTCTCTTTAGCCTGGAAAACCATGTTTGATATTGAGATACACTGAGAAGTATTACAAATGTGTGTTTCATATGCCAATCCCATTGTTAGGAGGTAAATAAAATAACTGATGACTTAATAATTTATAGCATATACATGAGTAGCTCTGAAAATCTTTTTCCCAGCAAATCACACTAGCTAAACCTCTGTTTATAAGGTCACCCCCTCCCCCTCATGTATCTGTCAATTTATTTTGTGGTTTCCTATAAAACGGCTAGAACACAAATAAAAGTCCAATAAGCCACAGAAACTTAAAAGATAAACACAACTTCTAAAACATTATTTTATGCCATGATATGTGCAATATTGCAAATTTCCATGAAGGATGTATTTTCCAAAAACGAAAATGTGTTGGATTCATTAGTTGTCCTTGATGCAGCTGGTGCTATGTAATTAGTGGGGCACATTATGCCCAAAGAGTAAGTGCTGCCCTTTGTCTCGAAAGATGAGATGACTGACCTGACTTCAATAAGCTTTGTGTATTTGATTGTCTGGTGGGACCTAGAGCAGTGGTCAAAGTCTTTTTCAATACAGTGAACTCAAACAGGTTCAAATGAAATGAGATAATTTATTCCCTGTAGATGTTGCTGATATGAGGTTATACTAACTATTTTAAAAGGAACTGACATCAGGTAATGGGAACTTAATTTTTCACCATTCATTGTTATGAAGTCAAGAGTGAATGGTCTCTTACTAGCTGTGTTATGCAAAATAAAAGTATGAGTCACCAAGTCTTTTTTTTTTTTTTTTTTTTTTGAGATGGAGTCTCTCTCTGTCACCCAGGCTGGAGTGCAGTGGTGTGATCTCTGCTCACTGCAAGCTCCGCCTCCCGGGTTCATGCCATTCTCCTGCCTCAGCCTCCCAAGTAGCTGGGACTACAGGCTCCTGCCACCACACCTGGTTAATTTTTTTTGTTGTTGTTTTATTTTTAGTGGAGATGGGATTTCAGCATGTTAGTCAGGATGGTCTTGATCTCCTGACCTCGTGATCCACCCGTCTCGGCCTCCTAAAGTGCTGGGATTACAGGTGTAAGCCATCGTGCCCAGCCAGAATAACAGTCTTATAACATGATCACTGGGGACAAAGATGGTCCTGGTGTCAAATAAATTTTGGAAAATGCTATAAAATTATGTGTATCCACTTCTTAGGGAGTTAAAATTCATGTTGGTATCTTGAATATTCTGAGAAGTATTATAACAACAACATCTGTTTAACTTTGAATAACCCAGTATTTCCTAAATTTATTAATATTCCAGGGCTACTATTCAAAAGGATATACTAGGAAAACCAAATTTACACGGTCCACATCAAAATTCTTAAGTGACAGTTGGGGAAAGGATTTTGAGTTCGCATTTGAAAAGTTTATAAATAGGAAAATGTACAGAACAAATTGTAATTTGCATACAAAAAATGCATTTACTTAGATTCAGTAACTGTCTACCTATCTTTAAAGACATGCTGGGAGAATAAGCCTTGACAGATTTTCAAGCATGTTGTGTGTGAAATTGTTTTATAAGCAATTAGAAATAATGGGAAAGCATATAGGAATTTAGATGTATCAGTTAAAAGGAACACACTAAGGTATGCTGTAAAATTTTTAAATATTCATTATTATTCAGGTCAAGAAAAGATTACAGAATTTCAAAACACTTTCTGCTAGAGGGAACTACTATAAAATTGCATCAACTCATTAACCTAAATTCCAATTGGCATTTTCCCAACTTGGACTTACCACTGCCACTGCATTTGAAAGCAACAGCTCCTCAGCATTAATGGTCGTAAAGTAGGCCACATTTGTCAGCACATAGCCAATGGTGACAATGGCCATGGATATACATATTGCAAGGGGAATGGTTCTGAAATGCACAAAGGAATTACTTATTCATTATCTTTTGTTAGTCATTCTCTGATACCGAAGAAAATAACAAGCTAATTCAAATGAAGAATATAATGGTATCTACAATAATTATAGGCTCTGTTGGGTATGTATACACATTTCATCAGGGCAAAGAACCACATATTCCTTTGTAACTTAATAAGGTCCACGGGGGCAGATACTTCGTCTGTCTTGTCTATTGCTATACCCCAGAACATATGGATTTATGTCACTCATGTACTCCGTAAATGCTACAGCAGTGTTTCTCAAACTTGAGATGCATCAGAATCACATGCAGGGCTTGTTAAAACACAGACTGCTGAGCTCCACCCCACAGTTTCTAATTCAGTAGGATTTGCATTTCCTTATACGTTCCTAGGTGATTCTGAGGCTGCTGATCAGACTACACTTTGAGAACCACTATCCTATAAACATTTCTAATACTAATTCACTGCCTTGACATCTTTCTAACACTAGTCCTTAAAAATGTTTTTCACTCCGGGCGCGGTGGCTCAAGCCTGTAATCCCAGCACTTTGGGAGGCCGAGACGGGCGGATCACGAGGTCAGGAGATCGAGACCATCCTGGCTAACACGGTGAAACCCCGTCTCTACTACTAAAAAAATACAAAAAAAATCTAGCCGGGCGAGGTGGGGGGCGCCTGTAGTCCCAGCTACTCCGGAGGCTGAGGCAGGAGAATGGCGTAAACCCGGGAGGCGGAGCTTGCAGTGAGCTGAGATTCGGCCACTGCACTCCAGCCCGGGCTACAGAGCGAGACTCCATCTCAAAAAGAAAAAAAAAATGTTTTTCACATTCAATGTTTTTTCCATCAGTAGTTTTCCTTACCAACAAATAAACGTGCACTTTTGGAAGTATGATAGAGGGATATATCTACCTTTCTAAATGTGGCCATAATTTTGTATAAAACACAAGAAAGCACAGAAGTGTTCACAATAATGACTTTGTACTGCCCTGCTGTGAGTTCAAAGGAAGCTCAAGATTGTGAGTATGTAATAATGCAACAGCACAGATAATCCCATGAAATTAGAGGTGACATGCTGTGAAGTACAGACAACCAGACAGTGCTGACACTATGTGGCATCAAGAAGTACCCGACACAAATGCAATATTATATGTCTTCATTTAATGCACTGGGAAAGCCAGGAAGTTACTGACCCTAATAATTTGATTCCATGTTACCAATACACATTACTTGCTTAACATAATCGCCTCTTCAGACTCTCTCCAGTTCAGGCAGCTTAAACCTTCAACTGCCTGCACAAAGGCTGATCATTTTTCAGCCATAGTGCTTATCAGCCCTCATGGAGCCTTCACCCTGCTGGGTGCCACTAATGAAGACCTCAATACAATTTCTTCGAAGATGAAAATGTAGTTCAGAATCGGGGAGGGGAAAGGCACAGCCTGTCTCACTACCCAAGCTGGGTGTGTTTACCACACTAAGTCCCAGCACATTATACTGAACAGCGAAATCCCCTGTTGAAAACATGCGAGCCTAGCCAGTCAGCAACTGTCATTCATTATGCTGCTTGGAGCCTGACACTTTCCCCGATTCCCAAAGCCTTCAGCCTTGATGGGGAAACACATTGACCTCTAAATGCTGACATCCTAATATGAAAGTAGCAGATGGTCCCCTTCCCCAGTGTGAAGAGGGTCCTGTGGAATTTTCTGTTAACACTATAACATGCATTGCTAGTTGTGATTGATAAATGCTAAATTTAAGTAAAGAATATCACTGAGCCAATCAAATATAAAAGGATGAATGGCATAAAGCAAATTAAAGATGAATTCTGTTTCTTTGTAAGAAGGGCTATTGTAAATGCAAAAGGGTAAGAAGGAGAACATGAAGGTGTATACACAGCTTTTCAACCACTCAGTGTATTATTTTGACCTTGAATCCTTTCAGCTTTTATAACACCCCCACATAGGGAGTAAATTCTTTCTGTGAAGGAGAGGGGAAGAGAGGAAAAGAAGAGAAAAAGACTCTCTGTTCTTTGTAAGCATATGATTAAGGTATATAAAGGTTCCATTAATAAAAAATGAAGTGACATTATTAATTGCAGTGAAGTAACCTGTCCAAAACAGAGAGCACTGTCACATCACATGATGCTGCAAAATAGCAGAAAGAAATAAGTCTGAAATTTGGGATTGTGACTCTCCCAGCATAGAATTTATCTTCCCAGTCCAGCTCCTCCAAGTCAGCCGCCTGCCTGTTTCCTGCCTAGACATTACAGTCTCTCTGAGGGCCGTTTCCTAAATTGATCTAAGCAGAAGGTATCCCAGAAAATCTAACATTCTAGGTTGGTTTCCCTTCATTCTGTTTGTTAATAACAAAAACAACAGGAGCAGCTGCTACCATTGGGCTGCTATGTGCCCAACATTTTATAAGGCACTTTACATATGTGTCTCCTTTTGTCCTTAGAAAATTCTGTGATTTAGGAACATCAGCACATTTTATATATGAGAAAATAAAGTCTTCAAGAGCTTAAATAACTATTTAAGGATACAAAATTGGTAAGGGGAAGCCCCAGAATTCAGGTGTATACACATTCTACGTTGAAATTCGGGCATTTGGACCACCAAAGTGTGTTCACTTTCAAGCATGTGGGTCCCTCAACTCTACTACTTTTAAGGAAAATCACAGTTGTTTAAAATAAAGTTTACTGGAGCTTTTATCAAGCTAGTATTTCTCATGTATTCCTTGACACTACAATTTTATCTACTATAAAGACGGGGACAAACTTATTTCATGAGTTTTATCACTTTTCTGTGTAACATGAACTGTAATGTGAAGTGAATGTTTTCAAATAGTTTCACTGCTTAGGAAAGACAATTTTAAAATTATATATTATTTAAAAGAAAACAGAAGCTTACAATAAATTTCCCTAAAAAACTTTTTTTATAGAAAAAGAGGGAAGGTAAGAATGCCTCAGATAAGCAGAAACAGACTAACAATTTTACTATTAGCCAAATATACTATCCAGATAGTAGTGAGAAAAATAACAGCTTAAAATATAAACAAAAGAGAAAGAGTCGAATCTTGCTGCAATGCACAGCATATCCAGTAAATTCTCTATAATTATTCTTTTTTAAAAAAAATGTCTTTTTTTTTTTTTAAGACAGAGTCTCACTCTGTTGCCCAGACTTGAGTGCAGGGGCACAATCCGAGCTCACTGCAACCACTGCCTCCCGAGTTCAAGCAACTCTCCTGCCTCAACCTCCTAGTAGCTGGGATTAAAGGAACCCATCACTATACTCAGCTAATTTTTTTATCTTTATTAGAGACAGGGTTTCACCATGTTGGCCAGGCTGGTCTCAAACTCCTGGCATCAAGTGATCCTCCTGCCTTGGCCTCCCAAAGTGCTGGGATTACAGGCATGAGCCACCACTCCCAGCTGATAATCAGATGCAATTAAGCAATGGCAAGTTGGATGGGGTATGGCAAAATAGCCACTAACTTCCATACTTAGGTTCCATTTCACTTTGACAGAGGGAAGTGGGTGGGGAGGCTCTCTTGGCTGTCTTGGCATAAGCAGCCATTATTGACAGTAAAGAGCAGTTGACTCCTTCAGAAGGGCTTGGCCCTACACAGTTAACTCTAGGTTTCAAGTATCAAAGTGTAAGAGCCACTGGGTGAGCAGATAAAAGCTATTAGGCCATGCCAGAGCAATATCCTGGAGGCTTTAGATGCAGAAAGCAGATAGCATTGCTAGTAACCCAAGATTAAGGCAAATGGCACTTGATAATGAAGGGAATTAGAGGAAGGAACCGGTAGGCCATGGATATTTCAAATCCTCTGTGTTCTTGTGAGGTATCCACCAATCCTAATTGCAACAAAAGCATTATTTTTAAGCTGAGTAAAAATGACTCACTCTTAACAAAATTAAGTTCTATTCTTTCTCAAATGTTAGTACATGTTTGTTTTGACTAACAAAATACCATTTACAAGACTTACTTAATCCTAAGAGCTTTTTGTCATAAATGCTCTTTTCAATTAACAGGCATTAAGTATGTGAGAGTCTGCTATTTTTATTAGTTGCAAATGGTCTTCAATCAAAAGGTCTTGGATAGTCTTCTTCCCTACAGGCTTATTTTAAACTGGCACTTATAACCAGTCTATGTCACACATATTTGCTTTATTTGAAATTGTTAAATGGAAGTCTCCAAAACATGTGCTTAGAAGCACTTTTGTTCTGAGTGATAGGCTTCTCCAGAAATGAAAATGGCCCTATACTGATGGCAGGCAACTTATGTTTGTATAATCTACAAAGCACTGCCAAATACATCTTATTTTACCTTTAAATATATGCATGTCATTTTAAATCATTTGTGGAATGAGAAGCAGCATGAGCAAACAAAATTTACAACAACCAATAGAAATAGGAAGTAATATCCACAATTTTTAAACAAGAAAACCAACGCTCAGAGAGGTTGAGTGACATAACCAAGGTCACAAAAGTAGTAAGTGGGAGGGCTGGAACCAGGACCCACATCTTCTGGCCCTGAGTTCCACACACACGGTATATCTTGTCACAATGTCATGGCTGCTTTGTGCCTGCTTTAACTCTAGGTACAATGCCCCCAGGACCTTTACATGCTGACAAACATGTACTATTTTTATATAAATGAGGCAAATATTAGAAGACCAATTGTCATGGTGTGACACATTTCAAGCCAAGTATATTTTTCTTCACACCTAATAGTAGAAATAGTAGAAAAAACATTCACACCACAAATAAACTTGTAAATAACGCAGAATAAGGTGCGTTTTTTAAAGTATGCTTTGCAACACTATCATGGAGCATCAGAAATGACTATTGTTTCCAGTGCATCATTTTCACTACAAGTAACCCTTGCTATGAAAATGAAATGAATAAACCTAGTCTGATTCTCCTGAGAAGTCAAGGAGACCTGAAGGTTAGAAGGCTTTCTGACATACAGCCCACATGAGTGGTCTGAATTACATGAGTGATTCTCTAATCACCTGGATTTAGGATATTTCAAGATTGTTTTATAACATGAATACAGTCTTCTGAGATTTGTGCAAGTCCAAATAGATCATATACACTCTCCTCTGTTGGACACATAGAATGGAGACTACAGAACTCGTGGATCCTGGGACACCTAAACTTGTCTTTATGCTGTGGGGCTGGGCATGACGATAGGCAGTTCTGTCAGAACCTCCAGTTGTGTGTTCTGGAGAGAAATGGTTGAGGCTTCACATTTCTGTTGAAAAATTCTAAACGTTTTAACAAATATACTTGGCATTCAGAAAAAAAGAAAGAAGGGAAAGAGAAAAAATTAAGAAGAACAAAAAATGGCAAATACCTTAATATGTAAGACACAAAACACAAAGGGAAAGCGGGGACTATTTCTTTACATACAATTGAAATGGAACCGTAATTTATCTCAACATAAAGTACTTATAATCATATTAAGTACCTTTTGATTCAAAGCACTTATTTTTGAATCATACTTGTTTCACATTTTCTTTACAGTGACCCTCTAAAGGTAAAGACCTTGAAAGCTTTTCTGTAAGTCTGACCCAGAAATGACGCAAACATCTCTCACTTCTCTCTTTTCGACCCACCAATTTACTTTTTTGCAGAAGTACTCTATTTATCATATTACCACAGCTGTTAATTTTATTCTACCCTTCAAACTTCAGTCATGTGTTGCAGACAAAAAAAGTAAATGAGTACATTTCAAAGAAAAGCTATCTGTATTTTTCATTCACGTAAGTTTTCTTCCATACATTTTGACATACTTTCCCTGACTCTTGCTCACACTAAACTCTCCAGAGACCTCTTGACATGGAACTGTCCTATCTGCCTCTCTGATTTCTGACATTTCTAGCAGGGATTGAATTATAAGAAAGCATTCAAGAAAACACATAGTTTTCCAGACATGAAAAAACTTAGACTACAGATGACTGAGAGCATCTGTAGAAGAACACACATTTCTTTGTGTGTTTTCAGTGATTTTGCCTCATTGTCATTTAGTGCTATGGCGGTAACTCTAGTTTTCTAGTGAGTGGGAATTGGGCTATTAAAAACATTATAAATGAAATGTATTTGAAGAGATACAGCACATAGTTGCAGGTAAGGCATAGGTGGTCACTGAAAAAATATATAGCAAGAGGAAGAAAACATTCAATAAGCCTATTTATGAACATTTTTTAAAGGTCTATGGTTCATGTTCATGCTTAATGATGATTCTGGGCCAAGGCTGAACAAAGTGATGGGCCGAGCATATTGTTACATAAATGTACACAGTGATCTCACTGATTTCTGGCATCAAACACCTGCCCTCTGCTTCTTACTGAACCATGGCAAGGCTATGGGAGTTTTCACTGAGACATTTTAAATTTCAATACCACTGATGTCTAATCTAAATCTCACCATTCTCCATTGTCCACAGATGAAGAACTCCATAAAAGAAGAGAAGACAGAGAGACCTGTAGGGAGATGTAAGAAATGAACAGACAAAGATTAAAAGACGGCAGGGCTAAAGGAAGCTCATGGAAAAATGTGCAGAGATGCATAAAGGAAGGAGAAAAGTGCAGCAAAGCCACATAGAAAAATGGCCAGAAGGGTCATTCTTAGCCACCACCACACAGAAAAATGAACTAAAATGAAAACTTACAACTCAGAACTACAGAATAATAAGCAATCAGAAACATACATATAAGCAGTTTTATCTATTCATTATTTTTCTTTTAGTATTAGAATAAATTCATGACTAAATAAAATTATTCAGCAAAATGTAGCTTGAGAGTAAATTTTCATTTGCTTGCATTTCATACACACAAAAAATTTGCGTTGTCTGCATCTCATTTTTTCTCATTTTCTAAAGATTTAGAGTGTGTCTTACAGATATATTACAGTTATCCATATTTATCATGGATAAACACAAACATATTTGTAGGGAAGTTCTAGTGTACAAAAACAAAATTGGTTTTAAACAAAATACTAGCAATTAAATAACTAAGAAGACAACATATTTTAATAGTAAAAAATTAAATTTTACACTGATGTTCAATTCTTCTATCTGTTAGGTTGTTATTAATTTTTTTAAATTTATTATTTTCTTCAGGATTTGGTCTACAGAACACTAAGATAACGCAACATTTCGGTGAACCATTTTTATAATAGTGTTTCTGAGATTCAGATTTACAGCTCAGACAACTAACTACTCACCAAAAGTTTGTGTTCCCTTTCCAAAGTGTAAGTTATTTATGAGAAATAACAAAGCAGACACCACATTTCCCAGCCTCTCTTGTGTCTAGGAGGGGAAAGTGACTCATTCTTGCAAACAGAAAGTGAGTAGATGTGTTCATTGAAGACCAAGGTGGTTAAGTGGGTCACCCTGTGACCTCCTTTTCCTGAGTTGAAAAGGACCTATAGCATGACAAAGCCACATGACGGAAGGAATATGGGTCACAGAATAAATATGTGAAAGACAGCCTGCCAGTAGCCAGGGACACCAACAATGATGGACTGTTACATAATTTTTAAAAATTAACTTTTGATTATGTAAAGTCGTTGAAATTTTGTGGGTTGTCTGCTGTAGCAATTAGCATTATTCTAACTAATAAGAGAATGAAGGACCTCATTATATCAAGACTTTTCTGTAGCTTTTAGTTAGTCTATACAAGACTCAAAATGGTTCCTCATTAAATTTTATTTTACAATATATTACTTGTTTTATAAGACACAAATATATGACATAAAATTATTAAAATGATGTTCTAAATTGTAATATCAAATAAAAACTGATTTCATCTTTAAAAGCTAGGAGAGACAAGCATTATTATTACTCACACTTCCCCAAAACCGAACAGAGATAGACCCCATTGTTCACTATTGTGAAATTTTAAAATATCTTGCACTTTTGAAAATTGCCACCCATCCAACAAAGAACAAAGTATAATTGCCTGTTGTTTTGCCCAAGGACACATAATAAGACAAGCAACGTTAAGTTAATATACTCGTATGCTAAAAACAAGGCAACATAAAATAAATACACACACTTTGGCATGGTAAATATAAATGAGTCAAAATTCCCTTAGACAGTAAACACAGGTCTTAGAAGGAACTGAGAAAACTTATACTATACACACACAAACCAGGTCCCATCACATTTCTGCTGCACAATAAGAAATGAAACAAGTAAACATGGAGACATTCAATCATGCCAAATGAAACTGCTTCTACCACCCAAAATTGCCTCCAACATTTCTGACCAATAAAGGCAAGTGCAACAAATGTTGATCATTTCACTTTGACATCTTGTGGTCAACTAAACAACTGGCTTTCAAGTAGGGTGCTCTGGAAATTAGAATATAAGATGAGCAGTGAGATTATAGAGTACCCTGTTCTCACTCATTTCAACCAGATGAGTCCTCTTTTACTAGCTTCATGTATTGACATTCTGTCAAAGAAAGATGTGCTCCAGTAGTTGAAGTAGGTTTAAAATCACCGTTCTAGATGCTCCAAGTCATGTCTTTACATTGCTTTATGGACCCAATGCTGGCTTCCTAAAGTATAGTTTAAAATATATATGAATTGGGCCAGGCACAGTGGCTCGCACCTGCAATCCCAGCACTTTGGGAAGCCAAGGCAGGTGGATCACCTGAGGTCAGGAGTTCGAGACCCACCTGGCCAACATGGTGAAACCTCATCTCTACTAAAAATAGAAAAATTAGCCTGGTGTGGTGGTGGGCACCTGTAATTCCAGCTACTCAGGAGGCTGAGACAGGAGAATCACTTGAACCCAGGAGGCAGAGGTTGCAGTGAGCCAATACTGTACCACTGCACTCCAGCCTGGGCAACAAGAGCAAGACTCCATGTCAAATAAATAAATAAATAAAATATATAAAAATTTGTTTTTATAAAATGCCTATATATAAATGATTATATAGGTATGTATGTACACATTTGACCCTAAAATTGAAAATAATTTTCACTGCAACAAATCTCTATTTGTACTCTTAGGGTAATTAAGGGAAAAATAACTTTAGCAAATGAAGCTAATGTTAGTAGGAAAAGTATAAAGTTGATAGCAAAGCCAATAACAATGGCCTGGCTTTAGTAAAAGTGGTAAATCCACATGCCAAGGCCACAGAGGACATGATATAGCAGCTGAATGGAGCAGAAGGAAAGGTGGGAAAGAGAAAAAAAGAGTTGATGGGCTAAGCACCCTGCCAGTTCAGAGAGATAATACGTCACTGTCAAGGAAGTGATGATGAAGACTCCTGGTTGGAACAGTTGACAGCTTCCTGAAAAGGTCACAAAGGCTCTCAGAATGGCAGAACCTCCAGTAAGCCCTGACTCTCCTCTCCTCAGGCTGTCAATTTATATTCATATTCCCCACAGGAATGGAAATGTTGTGATCTTTTATCTTTCAGCTCAAAAGTTAAAACTTGTGAAAAATAAGCTTTTGTGCACTCATTTTATATTTACTAATGCCTTTTCTTAGACTACAAACATTCATGTCCCTCTCTCGAGGAACATTTTTCTCAAGTCAAGTGACACTATCTTATGGCTCAGGGACTCTCTGCCCAAGGGAAACAAAATTGGTTCATACAGTTGTCCATCTCTTAATTTCCCTTTTCTTCCATCATTTCCCTCAGCTTTATACTCTAAATTCCTACAATCAAGAAAAATGTCTATATATGCCATCCCAAATGTAAATCGTCTTTTGGTGACATCTTTTCTCTGGAGTTCTGTCTCTGGTATTTGTATTCACTTGATTTCACAGAATTATGGAAAAGTCTGGGTCAAGTCATGTCCCCATCACTAGCAGAAACGAAGATCACCAAATCTCTCTGGACTTACACTTCCCCATGAGTTGACAAGGGTGTTGACTTGGTGAAATCTAAAGTTCGTTTTCTTGAAAGTTCATTATTTAATAATTTTAGCACATAAAGCTAATCCCTAAAGATTGTTTAACAGAATTCTTTGAAAACTCAGTTAAGCCCACTTGCTCATGTAACAGGCATCCTAAGGAAGTTTCTGCATTTGCTTTGCTCTGTCAATTCACAGGAGAGAATAGGATGCCAACTTTACAATCTCTTCTCCTGTCTTCTGAAGATGTGATTCTGTCCTCAAGCAGCAGTATAGCACATCAAAGTACCTTCCATCATTATAACTTCAAAGTGTCAGCCTGGCTGAAAAATAATGATAATTACAGAAGATCATTTAAAGGATAAGTGATCTGTTCACTCTCCTGCATTCTAAAAAGGCTGTCTGTGGGATCAGGTCAGACCTCTGGAAGGTTACATACATTGACCGTATTATCTCATGTAATGTTTTCATAAGTCACTATATCTTATAACTTTAGCTTTTATCAAAACCTTATTGCAAGAAATATTTTTTAAATCATCTGAATTTCAGGAGGATATTTCCCATTGCATTTACTAACATTCTTTATATCGAGTTCATTCATTTAATCAATGTTTGTTAAATATCTTCTATATGCTAGACGCTTTAATAAGCAAAGGGATAAAGACATCAGCTACACACAAAAAATTCGTCCTCTCATGGAATCTAAAATTCAAACAGGACAAGACATGGAAGACCCTCTCTCTGGCATGCTGCTCCCCCTAGATCTTCACATGGTTGCCCCATCTTTCTCAGATCAAAGTCTCCCTCCTCAGAGAAATCTTACCTCCTCCTTCTAAGTAGGTCTCCCACCATGGGACTCTCCATTACCTACTGTTTTTAATATGAAGATAAACTAAAACATCTTCTGACTCCTTATAGTCTCTTCAAATATCTTTACTTATGTATTCATTACGTATTCATACTCACCAATTCCATAAAAATATTAAGATTATTCAATGAGCATTATTAAGGGCCCTTGAAGTGTTTCTTCTATATCTCTAGTGCAAACATTTTTGAGAAGGGTTGTCAGGACTATTTGTCATCCTCAAGGATAACTCTGTTTTTTATGTGGCTTGTAACCACAGGCAGAAAGGGTTTCTGGCTTCTTTGGCCTCTTTCGTTGTTGTTCTATGTTTTATTATTATTTTTTTTATTTTTGGCAAAGACTAAAAGAAGACTTGAAAAAAATGGAAGCAGTGAAGAGAAAGGCGAAAAAGGAAGAAAGTTAAGAGGCAGCTTAACAGAGAAAGGAAATGTTTATTCCACCAAATCTTCATGTGAATTCTAAATTACTAAATCTCTGAGAATACCTGATTTATGAACAGGATAACACTGTCCCTAGCCAAAATTACGTATAATAAAAAGCAGGAAACCTCCTGAAGTTCATCTCAGATTTAATATCAAACACAGCAGCCACACATGAACATTTCTCCATAAAATACAAAAACAGCATGGTATGATCAGCAGGCAGTCACCAGTGGGGAGTTGGGTACAAACAAACAGGGTATGAGTGACATGGAAAGGATCAGCCTTCACTATTCTAGAGAAACCAGCCAATGAAAAATAGTCACAGACTGAAATAATGTCAACACTTGGAAGGGAAAGGAGCACAAGGAAGACTCACTTCTAAATGTACAACGAATGGCCAGTTCACATTCGTTGTCAAAATACTGAGCTCCCCCCGTGACTACTGAAGTTGAAAGAACTACACAGTTGTGTTTTGTGAATGCATGTTTAGAATATGCCAAGTGAGGATGAAGCACCATGGGAAAAAAAGACTTGTTATGAAATAGGCTTACATTGATAATGCCTTTTTTTTTTTTTCTTTGTTTTTTTTAGACAGAGCCTTGCTCTTGTCACCCAGGCAGGAGTGCAATAGCACAATCTCAGCTCATTGCAACCTTCACCTCCCAGATTCAAGCGATTCTTCTGCCTCAGCCTCCTGAGTAGCTGGGATTACAGGCAACCGCCACCACACTCAGCTAATTTTTGTATTTTTAGTAGAGACAGGGTTTCACCATGTTGGCCAGGCTGGTCTCAAACTCCTGACCTCTGGTGATCCTCCCACCTTGGCCTCCCCAAGTGCTAGGATTACAGGCATGAGCCACTGTGCCTGGCGATATTGCCATTTTGTAAGAAAAGTAGCAAACCTCTAATAAGAATTTCATTAAAATTTGATTCAAATATTTTTCTATAGATACTTGGTTCAAAAGAAGAAAGATGTCAAGCAGGAAAAGGTATCTTATTATTTCTAGCATACACTTCTTAGGTAATGTGTTCATTACCATTTTATAACATATGTAGTGAAGGATTGTTTCTCAGGATTATATATCCAACAATTTGAATACATATATAATAATCAAATTTATTCATGTTTAATCTAAGGCAATTTCAATAATTATGAGAATCATAAAGAAATATTTTTTGCATGTTTCCATTAATACTTCCATTAATATTTTGGCATTTGCTATATTATTAAGAAGTATTCTGAAAAGTAGAAAATCATATTAAAAGTCGCTCTATTAAGAGGATTTAGGGGTAAAAGAACAAAAGACAAAAGAGGTAGATTAATGTCACTGGTAGGTATTTGGGAAGTTACTTTAATTAATTAACATTTTTTAAATCTGAAAGAAGAAAATAAGTCAAGTTAATAAACCATAGTACACAGAAAATAAATTTTTGGACTATAAAAGACTCAGCCATATACATGGACTATATCTTTATATAGAACAGATTTAATTATGAGCGATAACACTACCAAGATAATTTGAAGCACCACAAGCTTTAAATGTAAAAGCACTGTACAGATTTTCTTCATCCACATGAACAGCCAAGAGTAAAAACTACCTCCATGCAAATATAAGTTCTACTCAAAGTCAACTTATTCAGAGAAAATAATAAAATTGAGGCTACCTTTCCCTTCAGATTAAAAAAAGAGTATTAGAAACTTTTAATAAAATTATATACTAATTGTTTGATATATCTATAAAAACACAAGTGGAATAGATTACCTTGAAGTACAACTTAGTATATAATATAAAAATATATTAATATAATGACAAGTATCAATATTTATAATGTAAGTATCATAAACTAAGGAGTAATATGACTATTTGCTAATACTGGGATATTGAGAAATTTGGGGGAAAGTCAAGAGCCTATATTATATCAGGTTTAAAAAAAAATCCATTCCAGATAAGGTAAAGAGTGGGCTGTAAAAAAGAAACCAAGAAAACAAACAAACAGAAAATATGGGTGAGATGAAAATGATCTAGGGATGTAAAAATTTGAGGATCATAATAGCAATACAGAAATAAAAAAATGGTTATTGTATCTGATTACAAATTATAGAAACAAAATCACAAGTTTTGTAAGCTGGGATCATAAAGAAAATTGAGTGATGTGAAAAACTGGGATAAACTTTTTACAAATAACATAAAAAAGAATCAATACCCATAATATACAAATAATTCTGATGAATCACCAATATTCATGCTCCAAAATGGTAACCACATGTAGCTACTAAAAATGCTGGAAGTGTTGATCCTCACTGGTGATCAAATGAATGCAGTTTCAAACCATGAGGTGTAATTTTTGCCTTTCAATTAACCAGGATTTTTTAAAATAATGACACCCAACACTGTAAGTATTCTTAGATATTGCTATTGAGAGAGGAAATTAATATACCCACTTTGGAAAGCAACTTGGTAACAGACAAACTGTTTTAAAGTTTGTTGCCTTTGACAGAGCAATTCTCTTCTAGCAATCTATTCTAGATCTATTCTATGTAAGGATGTAAATCCTTACATATCCAATATGTATATATGAAATGTATAACCCAGAATTATTATTATTTTTGCACCAGCCTAATACATTAAGAAACATTAGGAATGCTTTCAATGTCCAACAAGAAAGTTACCACAAGAATATTGGCACATCTCCCCAAAGAAATATTACACTAGCATTAAAAATGTTCTTTACTAAGATCTAGGTGATATAGGAAAATGTAATAAAATGACATGAAATGAAGATGGTGAGACAGATCTATAGCACATAAACAGAAAGCACTGGAGTTGAGCTTGAGATGCAGCAAATCTAAAGGGCAGGGCACATTTGGAGGAACCTTCCAGTCATCAGAGATACAGCTGTAACGGTACAGACAAGGCTCTGGCCTTGGGAATCAGACAATACACGACCAAGTAAATACATTATATAACACCAAAGTTAGGAAGAAAAATGCACATTAACATTTATCTCAAGCAATATAATGCAATACATACATGCACATGCACACACAAACGATGGGGGAAAACAAAACATCAAAATTATAACAGTGAGGACTTTTATTTGATGTGATTAAGATATTACAGGTGATTTTTAATTTCATCATAATTTTTTGACATTTTAAATATGTCTATTATTATTAAAAGAAAGGAGGAAATGCTATATATTGTTACTGAAAATACCACAATCATAAAGTTTTACTTTGATTTCCGATATGGTACAGAATACATATAAATTTTCCTTTCTTCATTTAACTAAATGGATCACCGACCACAACTACTGGGTAGAGATTTGTGTCCCCGTCATTTAAAAATAGAATAAACAAATATGTGTCCATTATGAGAAATACTGAAACAGGATAATCAGGATATCCTGTGTTTCTAAGAGCTCATAGATCAGAGGCAGGGAGTGGAGGAGGCAGGGTTAAGCAGGGAGGGACTTCCACCCAGGTATCGCTATAGAAATGGCAACAATAGAACAGAACTAGCACTATCTTTTAGAGAACAGGAAATACCTGCTCTGCCTAGCCACAGGCTTGCATCAAAAGCCCAATGGTTTGAAAAGCACCTATGTATTCAAACTGAAGCTTTCTGCCTTGCTGCAGTTCAGAGTCCACGTTGTGACTTGGCATAAAGACAAACAATTCCGTAGCTCAGAGAAAGACATCACTGAGTTCAATTTCTAGTGGCTTTCCCCCAACATTTGCCACTTGATCACTTCTCCTTGGCAAGAGGACACTGCACTATGAGGATTAAATAGCTAAACACTTACATATATTTAAAACACATTTAACCTTTTTCCATAAGACCCAGAGCAGCTAGAGAATAGTATCTTAAAATCATGACTTCCACTTGCTATCTCACTCATTTCTTTTTGTCATTTTCTGGCTGAAAACAAAGTTAATCTTGTTTTCTATTCAAATTTCTCTTTTACTTGCCTCAGGCCAGAATATAGAAAGTGAGACTTTGTTTGACAATATCAATAACAGAAAAATTAAATATTGCCTTCACAAATGATATTTAACCTATTTTAAGAGACAGTGTATCTGTAAAGATGTTAAAGACAATAAAAAGCAGCTATTTCCTTATAATATTCTAACATTTCAGCATTTCCTAATCGTAAACTTTCTATTTTAGTCTTCTAACCAAATGACCTTCAGTAAACGACCTGAAATGTATTACTTACTTCAACTAGCCTAGCACCCTCTTTCATTATCTATTTGACTAACAGCTTTAGAAAGTCGAACGCAGGCAAATTTTAATGCTCTTACACATTTTTAAAAGCAGTTTTGTTCTATTCTCAAATGACATAGAGGTCACGTCTAATGATTACATTTCCCCCAGCTAACTTCAAGGCTAAAATCTTGCCATAGCCATCTTTCTTAGATTTCTATTCAACAACACTAAGCATTTGGAAAGAGCACTAGAAAAGGATCAAGATTTTAACTTATAAATATAGACAAATTAATCCATCTCTGTGGCTTCTATTTCATTAGCTTCACAATAAAAGGGTTGTGAATTTTAATGGCTCCTCCCCTTCTAACATCACAGGCTTTGATAATTTATTTTCTCAAGGTCAAATTAATTGTGGTTTTAATTATGACAATGAGTCCAATACACTAAGTCAAGTCAATGTGTGAATAGAAGAAGGTAACCAAGTAGAGAACTATTTGTACACACAGGTAATATGATAATTGAAACCATTCTGAAATTTAGAGACATTACTATAATAAATCTTTTGCTATCTGTCTCTTAGAGAACGGCCATAACCATAGAATATCAGGGAGGAAGAAGGAATAGCATTGTGAAAAGCCAATAGAAGAGATTCTTTGGAAGAGGTGGGACTTGGGATACCAAGAAAAGCATTGTGTGAGGAGCAGTCTCCCAGGACCTAGAAGTGACTTTGCTCATAAAATCAGACATTCTATTCTTTAATATCTCATTTTGTGCTATATGGCTATGTATTATAAGCTCTAGTTTTTACATATTATGGCATATTTTAGTGCTATGCCATGAACTTGATATCATAAACTATTTTTCATACAGTATTGTACAGCTTGATATATAAAACAGTGACCTTTGTATTTGATCACTGCATTCTCAATAATATGTATCAGTATGGGTTATTGTTTAAACTTTTGTGACAGAAAGATGTATTTTTCCACTTCTGTAATTTTAAGACAGAGCATATAAGAAAGGGAAAGAAAGATAATATGGTACAGCACTAAATAGCAAGGAAAACCATGTGATTTTAAAAAAATGAGCCTGTCTCCTTAGAAAGCCAATTATAAAATATTATATGTTCTTGAAAAACAACCTCCAGCATTGGATATTAGAAATGCTCTAACTCTGAGACTGAGATAACTGTCGTTTCCCATGGCCGGGTGTTTCAAGTAAGGGTGTCTTTTCCCTTGTGAGCATGGGTTTTGTCAAAGCCAACACTCAAGCAGTACAGAAGAAAAGAAACAGCTTCCCTATGTCCACAAATCCTGATCTGATAGTCCCTATAGGTGAGAAATGAACTAATGACATGATGTTCAATATCAGTAAAAAGCAAACCATCTACCATTAAATAAGTATCTACTATGAGCAAAGCATTGTCAGACACAGCCACAAATTATATCTAATCCTCACAAAGCTCTTAAGGTAAGCATTAGAATACCCACTTAGTTGGGAAAAGGAATGAATGAATGAATGCAGACTTTTGAAAGTCATGACAAGGATTGCTCCCTCTCTTTCTTTATGTATGCAGCATATTAGAAATATAGAAATGCAATCCTAACTAAATTATGGGGAATGTCTAATACTGAAATGTAGCAGACCCATCAGAAAAGATTCCTCTCATATAATTGCATCTATAGATACTTATGGGCAATCCCATATGTCTACGCTATTGAGAATAATAATGAATCACGTAATAAAAGACTAATATAAACCTTCTGGACCACAGAGGCTACAGATCATTTTATATCTTCTGTGGGCATATATAGTAAAAGTAGTAAATAGGATTAGGGATTCGTCATAATGCCACATTAATGGTACTCTTAACAAGCATTTTTAAAATCTGTATTTTTCCTGGTACACTCCATATGTCACAAGACACTCTACTTAAGGTGATCCCTTAAGTAGAATTCAATTCTACAGGTTGGATATGATCCTAGATCTTCAGATCTAATAACTAAGTTTCCACTTTGAAGGGGTGCCAATTTGGACCTATTTCCTCCATTTACCCATTCAAACTTCTTAACATTTTCTGAGACAACTGAGGAAACTTTGGTCCTGCCTAATCTCCTAACCATCATGGGATCTGGAAAACGCCCATAGCATCCCTTTCTCTTGATTCATGTTCTTGACACTTTTTCTTAAGTGTCCCTAAGACAGATATTCTGTTTACATTTCCACCCTTCGGCCATGCTCCCATAGTGACGTACTCTCCTTGTCAAACTAGGTACTCTTGTGTCGTTGACAAGAATCATAGAACATGCTAGAGTTGAAGGGAGACTCAGAATTTGCTACTCTACCATTTCTTTTTTGCAGCTGATAACCCAGAGGCTCAGAGAGGACAAAAGATGTAGCTAAGGACATAAAATCAAATATTTACAAAACAAGAGCTAAAACTGGGGCCACCTGACTCCAAGTCCAGAGCTACCTTCACAAGACCAGTGTGATGCTCACTGTGCCTGGAAGTGCCCGTTGTCCCCAGGCTGACTCATATCGTGCACTGGCATTGCTATTTTACTCTCTTCCTTATATCTCCCTTCACTTAGAATACGAAATGAGTAAAATCAAATCGTTAATACATCTTATTTGAAATATTTAGAAACTCTGACCTAAGATTTCTATTTGACCTTACCATACTTACAAGAATAAGGAAAATCTAACTAAGGATTTCCTTTGCCTTACAAGTACATGACACCTTCTTCCCTCCCCACCCCAAGAAAATAGGCCTGTAGTGTAAGGTGTGCTTCCCTACATTGGTTCCCATATATTCAGCAATCTAGAAAGATAACTATAATATTTGAGAACTAGAAACACATTTAGGCAATAGTCTGTCATTTTTTCAAACTGCATATCCTTTAAATTGTGGCTAAACAATAATCCTTTTTATCTCTATTTTGAGAATTCCAATGCTTAACCAAATTCTCATTTCAATGCTTTTGAAATACAAATTTAATTTTAAAATGAACTATGTTCTCATTTAATTAAATCCCATTTGTTCTTCCATTGTCAGGGAAAATAAATGATAGTAAGATAGCTCTATATTTTTGCATAGTATGTAAACACTATGCTGATGCATCCTTCTTCTCTAAGCAGTCTAATCCATATCTTTGGGCTTGGACAGTGTGGAGATTATGATGCTGTTTGCCATAATTTCTGCCATATGATTTATCATATCGTTTGACTTTAGCAATGATGCAGGTGTATGAGGCAATTAACAGAGTTACTTGCTTTTATTAAAAATAAACATGCAAATAAAACTAAAACATATCTTCATAGACTATAACTTTTTAAAAACTGCATATGTGTCACAAAATGAAAATCCATTAAAATTGTCATAAAGTTAATTGTCTCCAAGCACTGCCTCCCATACATTCAAAACTTGCAACAGTTTTCCCACCCTCCATCCCACCATTGGCTACTGAATAAGATCCAAAATTCTGATAGTAGAGGCTAAGAGTTGCTGGCCCACCATTGGCTACTGAATAAGATCCAAAATTCTGATAGTAGAGGCTAAGAGTTGCTGTATCCCCTTATCAACATCCTATCACTATCTTGATTTTGACTCCTCTTCACAATCCTTTCCTTTAGTCAAAACCGTCTACATGCTATTCCCTAAAACCAAGAATTCTTCTATGGCTGTATGTATGCTCACCCGCTGCCTGAGCCATCTTCACTTCTCTGTTCTACTCTTCTAGGTTCTATTCTTCTTCCAACTTTCTCTTCCATAGCAAAATTACTTCCTTAGCCATTTAGCCACCTTGTACCCTCATGGATCAGCTTTTTTTTATTTCCCAAAGACCAGCTGTCATGTTAGAAAGAGTATGAGATCTAGAACCAGGCAAACGTGGATTGCAATTCTGGTCTTCTCATTGGCTAACTATATGGATATAAGAAGTTACTTCACTACTCTGAACTTCAGCTTTCTCCACCGCAGAATGAAGATAATACACAGTATGTTATTAAAAGTAATCTGAGGTGCTACTTTTATGCTGCAATCAATCTACTTGTTAGAAAGCAGATGCTGTTTGTGTTTTTAATGAATGGCTTATATTTTAAATTAAACAAAATTCATAAAATTATCTGGGAGTGACCTTGTATTTGTATTCTTCTGTTTTGTATCAACAGAATAGCTCCTTTTCTAGAAAAGTAAAATAAATATTAAAATACATGATGTCAGCCACTCAGATCAAGATCTTGTTTGTCAGATTTCATAAAGGAGCTTCTTGGTAAGATAGTAAACCTAAAAATAGGTGACTTCAGTAGAAACACAAACAGTCCATCCATTATATCAGCACAACCAGCCAACAGTGACAATGACAATAGGAGTGTGAGCATACAAATATTTGGTTAAGAAGGAAAAAAAAAAATCTGCCAGGAAGTCATTCTGATTACAATGTGTGAGCATATTGTCACCTGAGGGAGGTTAGTAGACTATAAAATAAATAGCGATTCTCATCATCTTCTGAACCTTTTAACTACTAATAATTGGGCACTTTGCTGATGATGCAGAACAACTTTTCAAGCTGATTAATAGGTCATGTATGTGAAAAGGCACTCCCCGTTCATAAAACAATTATGCTAATCCTCTAATTTTTTCAAAGATTATAAAATATTCTAATCTTTGAAGAATATAGGTTTTGGTTGCAGATGGTGTTTGTATATTACTTGTAGAGCTCATTAACATTTTTGAATTTCACATATTTTATCCTCACAACCCCATGAGAACTATAATATAGGGATTATCATCTTCCATTTAAAACTGGTAAACAAAGATTCAGAAGCAATTTAGAGGTCTGTCCAAGGTCAAACAGCTAGTTAAAAAGAGACAGGATTAGAATTTTGATTTCCTGAACCAGTGCTATTTTCAAAGACTCAGCAAGTAGATGTTTTTATAGTTCATAGAAGAAAATATTTTTTTCACTGGAAAGTCTCAACTTCACTTGGTTCATTTTAGATGTTTACATTGGTAATACAGTTTTAGCTTGTGCCTATCCAAATTCAAAAGTTGCTCATTTTCCTGAGCAGATCAATAATCTAAGTCAGTGTTGGAATGTGACTAGAATAAAGTTACCAAAATAATTTCAGTGCATGGTGTGTGTAAATATAATAACCTGAATGCATTTTGTCTCTACCCTTAGTGAACTACATGTGACATTATCCTATTTCAGTGAGAATCTTAAACAACATTGCATCTGCATCAATGCCCAGATGGCAGCAGGCCTTGGACTAGATTTTAGTTGTCCAAGAAGTTTTTCACCAAGTATGACACAGAATGTAAGCTTTACTTGTGAACCTCATTTTGGGCACAAACACCTAACTTTCAAATCCAGACATAAAGAAAAGAACAAGGGCAGCTTATATGCATAAATAAGAATATGGATGAGGGGGTCTATATACATGTGGACTCAACAGCTGGAGACAATCTAATAGCTGACTTACTGCTTCTGATTATGGAAGGTATTTCTTTTCAGATAACAAGATTCTAACTCTGGAATCTCTGGCATATTTTATTTAACTCTCATTTTGGTTGTATCTATTGCAGTCAAAATATTTGACCCATCGTTTATGACAGCTAACAAAAATTTATCTAGGCTTGAAATAGTCATAGCAATTAGCAGGTTGCTACCCAGCATAAGGAAGTAAAAAAGGCTGATAGCCCAGTTCAAGGAAGTTATATTAATACTTTCTCAATTTATCATACATGAATTATTGTTGTGTAAAGGTATTATAGAGAAGATCTCTGCATCTGGTTAAAAAGGATTAGATGGACTTCAAGGTCCCCTCAAATTTTGAAATTCTGTGATTCTATGACTCTACTTATCATGCCACTTGTATTCTCTCTCTCTCTTTCGCTCTCTCTTTCTCTCTCTCTCTCTCCCTCCCTCCCTCTCTCTCTCTCTCAGCTAATTAAAGAGAACAGAAACATAGCATAAAACTAAACCAGCCATCGTTGTTGCTCCTAAAACAAGAGTTTATTGTTCTAGCCTCAAAATATAAAATTCAATGAGATTAAAATCAGAACTTTGAAACAACTACTATGAAAGAAAGTAAAGCATTGCCCTTCAAATTTTGCCTCATAGTGGAATTAAAAAAAGAATCCTTATAACTAAAAAAAGAAAGAAAGAAAAGCTAAATGGCTTCCACAAAGAACTTGAAGGATTAATATCTGTCTTCTTTGATTACCCCATGATAAAATATTTTAATATAATCCTATAATTTCTGCACCACTTATTTGACACTTCAGCCTTATATGAACAAACTGTCTTTGGGCAAAATGTATTTTTTATGCATATGTGATGCAGAGAAATGCAGGAATTTTGATCCCAAGGTACATCAACCACATGTTCTATTAATGTGAGAAATTTTTCGAGTGAACAAAAGCAAGAGAGAGCAATTTGGTGACCTTGTTCTTTGAACATAGAATCATCTCTTCTCTGTGACATCTGGCCAAATACCGATCTTTTGTCTGCCTCAGTGGCTCAACTAGCACAATTCTATTTCTACTGTGAAACATATTTAAAAATGGATTCACCAAGCTTTATGTATATTTTCTAAAGAAAAGCAAAAAAAAAAACACCAGAAGGATTCTAATTTAGGTATCAATTATTTCAACAATTGAAGAAAAGCAGTGTCTCATTTTAAGATAATTCTAAGGATGTCATATTGTCATTAGTACAGAGATGCCTCATTTTGCCCCAGGGAAGATCTTTATAAACTTGTAAATAAATTAATACATATCTTAAAACATATAACTTGAGTATTTATAACAGAAACTTTGGAAATATTCTTTAAAATAATATTAAATGTTGTCTAAAATGTAGATAACATTGACTTGTAATAAAAAGATTACAAAGTACAATATTGCTGTAATCTGCACATATATAGTTAAGATATTATATGTTATTTTCTAGCAACTATTAAGTTAGAAAACTATAATGCATGTAAAGATGCATTCTTGACTGGGTGTGGTGGCTCATGCCTGTAATCTCAGCACTTTGGGAGGCTGAGGCAGGTGGATCACTTGAGGTCAGAAGTTCAAGAACAGCCTGGTCAACATGGTGAAACCCCATTTCTACTAAAAACACAAAAATTAGCTGGGTATAGTGGCGCATGCCTGTAATTCCCACTACTTGGGAGGCTGAGGCACGAGAATCGCTTGAACCTGGGAGGTGGAGGCTGCAGTGAGCCAAGATCACACCACTGCACTCCAGCCTGGACAGCAGAGTAAGTGAGACTCTGTCTCAAAAAACAAAAAGAGAAAGAAAGCAAGTTGCATTGTTAAGTTGTCAAAATACAAGATAAAAGACTTCAATTAACCTTTAGTCTTTAGTCATGTAACTCTGCTACAACACATTTGGGCAAGATATTTTGCCTATTTTGTTTTCTCATGTTTTTTACTCAGGTAACAGTTATATAACTGTCCTACAAGCAATAGGCCTTATAAAAGAGTATCGTAAAGAATTACACGATCAATAAGCAATTAATACAGACACACTAAGAATTTAAGACTGTAACATCTGAACTGAATGCAAATAACATGATTGTGGATCATTTGTAGACCAATCTGGTTGATCACACTGCCTTAAAGGTCTTTGGGCATTTTTCCCAAACCAAGTTTCACTTCTTCAAAGTTATCATTGGTACAAGGTGTGCTGACTTTGAGGCATCAATTAATATAAATTGGAAGTAGGCAAAGTATTAATTAAACATGACACTCTGATTATTTAAACCTTCTATTAAAGTTGATTATTCAGAGTGTGTTGATAGCCTGTTTTTCAAAAATGACTAATGATATCAAGGTTTACTGATTTCCTCTAAGTCTACTATTTCCAACTCTTCAAAACAGAAGGAATAAATGAAGTGAGAAGAACACTGGAACAAGGCTAATGGACAAACTGGCTAATCTCAGACCCCCAAGGTCAAAGAAAAGCAATTCATTTCTTGCCTTTCATCAACACAAGACATGATTTATCAATCTAAGAGCAGGATTACCAACATTGTACATCTCAATGACATGTTCTGTGCACTGTGTAACTTTTTGAACAATGACAGATTGCATAGTCACCACAAAAGTCACGTCATAAGGCAAAATTCATTACACTTGCACAAGCACTGTGATTTTTTTAAAACAAATGTACACAGTAGCAATCATTATTACTATACATGCCATTTTGGGTGGTGGGGAAGCCTTTTAAAATTCAGTTATTCCTTGGGATTCTATCATCTTCATGGTCCAAACTTTGGACATTCATGTCCCTCAAAATACAATCCTTACTCTAATATATTAATTTGTGGAATCAGCCATCATGTTATAGATAATCGGTAAAGGCAATATTCTTATGTTATTATAAAAGTTCAAGAGCAATTGTATTTGAAATATTGCTACTTCCATGAATTCAAAGCTATTCTTGGAGAAGAAAACATTGTAAGAAAGATCATGGGAAAATTTCTTAACGTTATAAATGTAATCACACAAACAGGAATTTCGCCCACCTTTGTTTCTCATTCGATACAACACTTAAGGAACTGTCCTATACCACCTACTTATAATAGCAGCTCAGAAGTTATTTCATGGAGTAATGGTTGATAATTTGAAAGATTTCTCAAAATGAAATTACACCTAAAGTGTAGTCAACTGAGATCATGGAAACTTACTCTGCATTCGATATATTTTAATACACATTGGTATTTTCACTAATCTAAATTAATCATCATCTTTCTATTAGGTCACAAATTTAGGAAGATTTTATTGTCTAGGTGGAGGAAGACCATAAAAGGTGTTGTATCTTCAGTGGATGATTCATTTCACCAGCTGCCAGAAAGTTGCATGTTGCAGCACACCTGGACACATGCATCCATGACTGATTGGGAAACACATTTATCTTGGCACATCACAAAGGAGATGGAATCATAATTATTATCCCTTGTAACTAAAGGTATTTTGGAGCTGTATCTACCTAAAAAATAATGCAAATTACACATCTGGGCTAGGTCCAATAATTTTACCATCTGCGCTTGATATTCACCCATAAATATTTCTGGAAGCATTCTCGGTGTTTAAAAAAACTTCAGTAAAGTTTCAAGATACAAAAATCAATGTATGAAAATCAGTAGCATAACTATACGCTGATAACATTCAAGCTGAGGGCCAAATCAAGAATGCAATCCCATTTACAACAGCCATACAAGCAACAACAAAAAATACCTAGAACTACATCTAACCAAGGAGGTGAAAGATCTCTGCAAGGAGAACTATAAAACATTGTTGAAATAAAATGTAGATGACACAAACAAATGAAAAAATATTTCATGCTCGTGTATTAAAAGACTCAATCTCATTAAAATGGCAGTACTGCCCAAAGCAATACACAGGTTCAATGCTATTCCTATCAAACTACCAACATCATTGTTCACATAGTTAGATAAAAGTATTCTAAAAGTCATATGAAACCAAAAAAGAGCCTAAATAGGCAAAGCAACCCCAAATAAAAAGAACAAAGTCAGAGGCATCACATGACTTGACTTCAAACCATACTATAGGGTTACAGTAACCCAAACAGAATGATACAGGTACAAAAACAGACAAACAGACTAATGGAACAGGTTAAAGAACTCAGAAATAAAGTCACACACCTACAACCATCTGATCTTCAACAAAGTCAACAACAATAAGCAACAGTGAAAGGACTCCCTATTCAATAAATGGTATACTTGGATAGCCAGCCAGCCTTATGCAGAAGGATGAAACTGGACCCCTATCTTTTATCATATACAAAACTTAACTCGAGATGAATTAAATATTTCAATGTAAGACCTCAAACTCTAAAAACCCAAGAAGAAAACCTAGGAAGTACGATTGTGGACATTGGCCTTGGGAAAGAATTTATGACTAAGTTCTCAGAAGCAATTGCAACAAAAACAAAAAATGACAAATGGGACCTAATTAAACTAAAGAGCTTCTGCACAGGAAAAGAAACTATCAACAGAGTAAACAGACAACCTACAGAATTAAATAAATTACTCACAAACTATGCATCTGACAAAAGTTTAATATCCAAAATCTATAAAGAACTTAAACAATTCAACAAGCAAAAACCAAGTAATCCTATTAAAAAGTGGATGAAGGACATGAAGAGACACTTCTCAAAGGAAGACATACAAGTGGCCAACAAACGTATGAAAAAATGTTCAACATCACTAATCATCAGAAAAATGCAAATCAAAACCACAATGAGATAGCATCTCACATCAGTCAGAAGGGCTATTATTAGAAAGTCAAAAAATAACAGATGCTGGCAAGGCTGTGGAGAAAAGGGAATGCTTATACACTGTTGGTGGGAATGTAAATGAGTTCAGCCTCTGTGGAAAGAAGTTGGGTGATTTTTCAAAGAACTTAGAACTACTATTTGACCCAGCGATTCCATTATTGGGTATATATCCAAAGGAAAATGAGTAATTCTATGGAAAAGACGCATGCGCTCATAAGTTTATTGCAGTACTATTCACAATAGCAAAGACATGGAATCAACTCAAGTGCCCATCAAAAGTGGGTTGGATAAAGAAAATGTGGTACATATACATGTACTATGCAGCCATAAAAAAGAATGATATCATGCCCTTTACAGCAACATGGATGCAGCTGGTGGCCATTGTCTTATGCAAATTAACAGAGAAACAGAAAACCAAATACTGCATGTTCTCACTCATAATTGGGAGCTAAACATTGGATACTCATGAACACATAGACAGGAACAATAAATACTGGGGACTATTAGAGTAGGGAGGGCAAGACGGGGGCAAAAGCTGAAAAACTACCTACTGGGTACTATGCCCCCTACTCAATAATAACAGGATAATTCATACCCCAAACCTCAGCATCATGCAATATATCCATGTAACAAATAAAAAAAAACCTTTTATTTTAAATTCAGGGGCTACACATGTAGCTAAATTATGGGATATCTGTGTTATCTTGATGCATGCTGAATCTAAAATTCACTGTTGGTGGGAATGTAAATTAGTACAGACAATATAGAGAACAATATGGAGGCTCTCAAACCACTAAAAATAGAACTTCCATATGATCCAGCAATCCCACTACTGGGTATATATCCAGAAGAAGGGAAATCAGTATACTGAAGAGATATCTGCACTCTCATGTTTATTGCAGCACTATTCAAAATAGTGCTGCAATATAAATACATAAATATAAATATATATAAATATATATACTATATATAAATACCACACTTATATATGTGTGTATATAATAGTATACATAATAGTATATATACCATATATATAAATGTGGTATATATACATATATAATAGTATATATATACAAAAATGTGGTATATACACTCTATATATGCCATATATACTATATACACTATACATATACTATATATACCATATATAATACTATATATACTATACATATGCTATATATTGTATATATACCACACATATATATGGTGTATATATGGTATATATACCACATTTATATGTAATATATGGTATATACATACACCACATTTATATATTATATATACCATATATACACATATATATACACACTAGAATACTATTCATCCAATAAAAGAATGAAATCATCAGTTATTTGAAGCCACATATATTAACCTGGAGGACATTATATTAAATGAAGTAAGCCATGCACAGAAAGACAAATATTGTATGTTTTCACTCATGTGTGAGCTAAAGAAAGTTGACCCTATGGAGGTAGAGAGTAAAATGATGGTTACCTACGTTAGAAAGTATAAGGAGAAAGTAATGAAGATAAGTTGGTTATTGAAAACAAAAATACAGTTAGATAAAATATGTTCTAGTGTTCAGTGGCATAGTAAAGTGACCATAGTTATCAAAAACATAGTATATTTTAAATTAGCTAAAAGAGAAAATTTGGAATATTCTCAATACAAAACAAGATACATGTTTGAGTTGATGAGTATTCCAATTATCCTGATGTGATCATTACACATCGTATGCATGCATCAAGATAACACAGATATCCCATAAAGATATTTTATGGATCAAGAATGCATAATAGAGATAAAAAATGCATATGAGGTTTGACACTAAAAGTTTGGAGCAAGCTTCAAAATGGTGTAATTTTTCACATTTCTTTCAAAAGCTCTGAAGAAAAATAATTGCTTGGAATATTGAATTCTAGAAAACACTATTCTAGAAAACACTATGTGAATAACATTTACCTTGCTCTAATAAAGTATATAACAATAATAGTAGTAATGACAACCAATTATATAGAAATTAAAAAATGACAATTACTAATCTAAGCACTTTATGCATATTAATCAGCAACACAACCCAGTGAAGTATGTGCTATTATTATTTCCATTTTTGAGATAAGAGAATTTCTTTGCAACAGAAAAAAAAAAAAAGAAAGAAAAAAGCACTGAATCAATACATCGCCATCACTGTTCCTTAGTATCTGTGTGCACTAAATCATGGACCTTATCAGTGGTGTGCAACTAAGGCCCTTCATTTAAAGAAGAGAAGGAGACAATCCTTAATTGGAACACTAGTCTAGTGGAATACATCAGAAATTTGGGTTGAGGTAATAATGGCGTAAGTAGCTTAAAGATATGCTTAATATTCACAATAGTATTACTGTACATGTGTCAAACAAAAATCATACTTAAACTGTTAAATAATATTAAAGATAATATGAATTATATCTACACCACTGATGTATCATATAATAAATGTTATGTTATAGGTCTTGTCTGCAACCCTACAATTTGCCATTTGCTTATAAAAAAATTCTCATGTTAAATTCTAGTAATTGATGTCTTTAAAATGTCTTTAGACTTAACAGACTTAGTTACAAACCATAATAATTTATTTCCCATAAAAGAAATTCAATAAATATTTTATATTATATCCAGTAAGAACTGTCTTTTCTCTACGCTGCTGCTTATGTACAAGCTATTCTCAAAAACTAAAAAGACAGGCCAACCTATTTATCTCTGTAATCAATGGGTTTACAGTCATAAGGTAGTTTGCCATTTCCAAGTAATGCTTAGAAAGAACTAGCTCTTGGGAAATATGTGTTCTCGACCTACAATTCCAGTTATAAATATGACAATACTAGCATAAATTGGTCATATTTCTTAATAAAATAGACTTTCACATGTTTAAATTACATATTGATTTGCATAGCAGTTGAATCAGATACCAGTTGCTGGCTTGTGTGTTCTAAACTCTGACATTCCTGGTACTTGGCCAGATATAATCAATTTACCATTTCCCAAGACTGCAGGTTCCAGAATTTCTTCGTCTATCTTAGTGTGAATTGTCAATCCTTAGGCATATTCTTTGATGTCCAGGCTATTTCATACCGATGCACCTTTGTACTTGTTCTTTTTCCTAGAAATCAGTGTGTGTTTGTTTGTGTTTGTGTGTGTTTCTCCTCTCTGTCTCTCTCTTTCTCTCTCTCCCCACTGCCTGCCCCATACCCCTCTTCTCTCTCACTTATATTTACATAAGGAACACCTACTCATCATTTGAGACACTATTATAAACAACATCTCTCTAGATACACTTAAGTATTTCCTTCTTTCCTTTATTCCAAATTAGATAAATAATCTATTTTGGTACCAATCACACTGTTACATTTATTTGTTTACACATTTGACTCATTGACTAGTCAACAAAATACTTCAAGACAAGTCTTATGCATCATGAAAGCTGTTCCCAGCACAGTGACTGGAACATAGCAGATGTTCAATAAAGTAAAATGAATTAAATAACTTTATAATTTAGTCTACATTTTATCCTATACTATAGTTCCTAAATTTTCCCTCTTTTGCCCATGAATTATTTTTCCCTGTAGAACATCCAATGTTTATGAACAAATTATAAGAATAATTCATTTTTCTCTAAGTTAGTTCATTTTGAAAATATGACATAAATCACCATCAAATCATCCACTTATCAAATTGCTACCTGGAAAGAAAGAGTAAAACTTATCCAGTTCCCCAAATTTGTAAGTTCCTATAACATTCTGCAGGTATTTCTAGGTTTTTGTAAGTAATCATCCAGTAATTACACTACTCACTTTAATTCTATAGTTATGAAAAAAGATTACATGAATTGTTAGAAATAATTAACTTTTTGAGTTCAAGCTATCCTGTGGGTAATTGAGAGTCCATATTAAGTTACATGTATGCATTGATATGGGATAGGCTACTTAAAATATAACTTTATTCTTTCCTATGTTCAGGTTAAAAGACAACTTAGTATTGAAAGTAGACTATATAATTAAGCTATTTGTATATAATTATAATATATAATTATGTATATAATTTATGATAAAGTCAAATAAATCTTATCTAAGAATTATAGTGATGATGATGATGGTAAGATTGACTAGCCCACACTGAATTCCTTCTTCAAGTCTGCTTTTCAAACTATGTAATCTTAAATTTTATCCTTCATAAAAATTTCAGGGTACATCTGGCTACTTACTTTTCAGGGTTTTCCACTTCTTCAGTAACAAAGTTGAGGTAAAACCTAAAAATAGATAAATAAATTATAAACTATTAATAGATTTTACCATTTTCCAAAGTCTCAAATTTTAAATATTTAACATTGAACACAGAATTATGAAAACTATAACAATACTTATAGTAAGATGAAAATATCTAACAACTAAATACTCCCATAAAACATTTTTCTATTTAGCCATATTTGTGGAGTTTTTATCATGTGTCAGAAATAGGCAAGTGGTAAGCCCATAGTCTCAAGGAGCTCATAGTTCATAGAATCTCCCACAGAATAGTGTGATACAGTGCAGATCCAATACTGGAGCAAGCACATGGGAGCCAGAGGGCAGGTCTAGCCCAACCTGGTAGGTCAAAGGAGGTTTTCTAGAGGAGGCATCACCCAACTTAAACCTTTAAGAATTGCTTTATCTTACCCTAGTTAGGTGGTGTGAGGCCATTCCAGACTGAGAATAGCACACGAGCACAAAAGTGTGGCAGAGGGGTTAGGCACAGGAAAATGAGCACCCGTTTAGTATTCTGCAGTACAAGTGTGACAGAGGGATTACTATAGAAAGAGCCAAACATATGAAGGCAAAGACTTTTCTACCTTTTCGTTTTATATGCTTAGAAAATTTTTGCGAAATAAAAAAATCACTTATTCAATATAATCTTCTGTTATCTTATTATTATTAAAAGTAACCTTTTATATAGGTATGCAGGAGCACAGATTCATAGGTACAAATTCTCTAAAATCTAAAATCAAGTGGCTGGAATATTAGTTCATCAGCTCTTAACATACTTTAAGTATCTCTCCAGCTAAAACAAAGATGAAGAAACCTGTAGTCAGGCCTCTGAGCACAAGGCAAGCCATCACATCCTCTGTGACTTGCACGCATATGCCCAGATGGCCTGAAGTAACTGAAGAACCACAAAAGAAGTGCAAATGCCCTGCCCCGCCTTAACTGATGACATTCCACCACCAAAGAAGTTAAAATGGCCGGTCCTTGCCTTAAGTGATGACATTACCTTGTGAAAGTCCTTTTCCTGGCTCATTCTGGCTCAAAAGCTCCCCACTGAGCACCTTGTGACTCCCGCTCCTGCCCGCCAGAGAACAACCCGCCTTTGACTGTAATTTTCCTTTACCTACCCAAATCCTATAAAATGGCCCCACCCCTATCTCCCTTCGCTGACTCACTTTTAGGACTCAGCCCGCCTGTACCCAGGTGATTGAAAGCTTTATTGCTCACACAAAGCCTGTTTGGTGGTCTCTTCACACAGAGGCCTATGACACCTGTCTTGCTCCATCTTTATAAAACCATCTAAATTCACAAGTAGTCAGTTGATGTTCAAGGTTAAAGTGTCTACAATTTTAAGGACTGTTTTAAGTAGAAACAATTGAGGAGCTGACAGAACTGTAGCAATAACGGTGATCTAAAAAGTCAGCAGCCAAAGATTTTTTTAATGACTAGAAAGTAAGTTTCTATAAATAGAGATTATAGTTACACCACGAAAGCAAGTGACAATCAGTACTTAGATCTGGAATATGCACTCTAAGAGGGGTTTGATGTGTTTGCTATAAGCCTGAGGCAATGGGAAGTAGCGGAAGGGAAAAGAAAAAAAACACAGGCACCCCAAAAAACAAACACCACCACCAATGAAAAATCACAACACCAAGAAATATTTCTAGGCTTCTCAGGTCAAAAATAGCCAGTTCCTTCCTAATAGTTGTTTTAGAAAGTAGTCTTTTCCAACAACGTTAAAGCAAGAAAGAAAATATTTATGAAAAATAGAACAAAATTTCAAATGTTTGCCATAGCTCCAGGGAGTAGAGAAAAGGAAAGGGCTTGGAGCAGGGTGGTGGGTAGGAAGGAGAAAGCTTCTTGTTTTAGTCCAAACATTCACACATCCTGTGGGAAATCCACCTTTACGTTCTAGTCTCCAGGAATGAGTCCATGATATTCTCTTTGGTTTACAACACTTCAAGGCCTCTAGAGAATGCTCATAAGATCTATTGTTCCATCTTTTCCATGATTGTGCATAAAAGGTACTGCAATGCTAGCAAAGCATTCCAATACCCAACTATGTGAATTATTTTTAAAAGGAGCTTCTTCTTTAGATTAGATTTGACACAATAGTACAAAATAATCCTAGCAAGTGCTTTAGAAAGACTAAATCCATTGAGGATAGGATTTAAAAGGAAGAGAAAAAGACACTGAAAGCGATTTTCTATCATACAATTGAAAAAAAAGAAAACCCTACCAAGCAATGTTTAGCTTTGGATCAGGATATGGGACTGAGTTCCCCAGGGCCACAAGGGGGACTGGCAGATGTATTTCTCTGAATGCAGACCTTGGCAATGTTATTAACATTGTTCTGACCCAACTGTGCGACCTGAGTTAATGATTTCTTTTCCCCTACTCAAGTTTCTGTGAAGTAGCTTTATCATCCTAGAAGATTCTGCATTCCTCAGAGACAAAAGCCTCCTCTATTCATATCCCCACCCTGCGCTTGGTGGTATCTTTTTCCGTGCTAGCAGAGCAAGGTCTCCAGGACAACAATGGTCTTGCTGCTTTTACTTACAAGCTAACAGGCTGGGCGGTAAGCTCTGATGACAATAGTTGTTTTGCTTCTGACTTACTCATTTTCAATGCCCTCACCTTTTTTAGGGGGGCGTCAAACTTGTCACAGCAGGAGCATAGGGAGTGGAGAATCATTTACAGTTCCCCACTGATAATTCTACAACCCAGTCTTGTAATTACATCTTGAAAGCAAGGGAAAGGTCAGAAAGGCAGGGATCACATTTGGCAAGTAAATAAATGCCCCTCTCTTTAGAATTATTTTAGGCTCCATTTTGTTTCATTAACATCCAGATAATAACTTTTCCTCTAGAACTCCACACCAACAGACTATATTTTTTCTAAACATAGCTTCCTTTTTCTGAGACTGATGACCATAGATTAACAACCAGATTATTTCTACGTCTTCACAAAGCAGCATTCAGGTAGCACAACAACCTGTTATAGAAACACAGTTACTTATCTGTCCTCTACATAAGCCACTTGTATCAGATAACATTCCATTTTAAATCCTGGACTTATTTTCCAATACTGTGATTGAACCCTCAAGGAAATAAAGAAATCAATGGTTTCTTGGTCTTTCATATAAGGAGTAGACATGAGGATTATATGGGTAAAAGTATTAAAAAAGGTTCACGTAAACCCCTTTTACCTTGTAATCAGAGTAACATTTTGGGGTCAGCATCAATAAAGTTAAATATTAATACGATAATTCAAAATGAAAAGGGTCTGCATCCATGGAGAAATTCATTGGCCCTCAAAAGCCTACATAAGCGGAGAAATTTTGCTCTACATAAAGCAAGTGACCTGAATTTTTAGCTCTGGCTATTAGAAAAGTAAGGAGGGCAAAAGAATATTTTAAGATTGCATGGGAACAGATCTATGGTACTCGCAGGCAAAAGAAATTTCATTCAACAGAATTAATCAAATCTCCCTTGTGACCATCTTCACATTCCACACTCGTGATTGCATCTTGCCCGGCTCCCAACACTTGGCTGTAGCTGAAAGCTTTCTCTACCTCCCTGCTTTGCTCTGGTGTCTCCCAGTGACCCTCACAGTAGCTTGGCTTCAGCCCCAGGGCACAGAGCTCTGATCCACGCTGAATAGCCATAGAACAGTTGATTCTGCTTTAACCCTGTGATCACGCTCAGTTCTTTTGATGTCTAGCACCACATTGAGCTTCAGACAAAAGCAAAAAGACTTCAAAAATACTGAGTGATTCTAAACTAATGCTTACATATAATGGTTATAAAAATACTCTGGGAATATACAAATATTTTACACTGATCTCCTTAGAGCTATAATCTTCTAACGATCTTCAAACGTATTTTGCCTCAAAGGCCATGTTAAGATTTTAAGTTCCCATACTCCCTAATTATCCTCTAATACTATATTTTCATAATTCAATGAGATTAATAGGGTAAACACTCCATTCATTTTGAAATATATCTATGTTCCACGCATTGGCTAGAAGGTAAGATCTTAAAAACTAAAGAAACAAAAGGAATTATATTTGTGTTGGAAATGCATTCATATAATTTTTGAGCTAGTATAGTTTCCTAATATTACATCATTCTCACAGCTAAAGCTGTATAACAATGAGATTTATAGAAAATTTAAAAATAAATATTGCCATAATTTACCCCAAAACAATGAAATTTAATCTTACTATAATGATTTTGATAATTAAATAATACCTTGTAGATTTCCTTGCAACCGTCATCTAAACTAAATCTTACAAGGTCAATAAAATTTACTGAAGAAAAAGTCCCACTCTTATCCATGATTACTGGTTTTCAAGTATCTGAACAAACAAGGTACAAATACAAAGTTTTAATGCCTTAACTAGAAAGGTAGGTATCACAGGTGGACATACATCAAAGGAAATATACCTGTGGCATCAAGATTTTACTCATCTTTATTTTTTAAATTTTCAGATGTTGGGGAAATTTTAAGGAACATGTAAGGTCCTTTTAAATGTAGACTGTCTAGCAGAGTTTACTGCATTATCTTGGTTTCTCCTTCTCTGCCTTTAGATTACCATTACCTTCTGGGAATGTCATACTTATTTCTACATCTGAGTTACTTCTCTCATGAGAAGCTGGAAAAAAAAATCAATTAATCACTATCTGTAAATACCCTTGGAGCTTTAGCTGAAAGGCCTTTTGACAAGCAAAGTATTATTCTCTAGTACCTTACGGCACTATTATGTCCTTACTGGTACATACTTATAAGTAATTTTTATTGGATCTTAAGACCCAGCATTTGTTTGTTTTTTATGACATCAGGTTAAATCTAGCAGTCATCTTGACTGGAAACCTGTTATGTTTGTGTTGTCATATGCAAAGTAATTGGCCTGGTGGAGGGGACAATACCTTATTGCTATTATGTGGATTATGCCTATTCACATTTGCCTGGCACCTTGGTTGGCACTTAATCTGAGTGCATAATGGGATTAATGAACTACATAAACCACCAGATCTGTAGCTATCGACTTACCAGCCAGCATATGCGTACATTCCATAATAAAAAGCCAGTGGCAACCGCATAATACTTGAATCTCTTCCTGAAAAGGCGTCTTTAAAGTTCTGTGTTTGACCTGTAATTAGAATAGACTGATTTTAGGATTTTTCCAAGAATTGGTTCTTATTCACTCTTAACCAGAAACATGGGGGTGTGGAGAACCATACTGTTTTAAGTCTAGATTTCTTACTCTCTGTTGATTACCATCTCTATCAATGCTGTACCCATTCTACAGAAGGGGTTCCAAAAGTATATTGATCATTAACACTATTTCACATTTCTCTTTTAATAAATGTATAACAAAGATGAAAACGTCATTGAAAAACAATCCTCTGTTTGAGGATGCCTCTGTTGTGACCATAAAAGAAGACTAAAGGGTTTTCTGTAAATTATAATCTTTATGAATACAATAGAATTCTTAAAAATGAAGATAATGTTTTGCTTGGCAAAAAAATATGCAGAGGTATCCAAGGTTCTACCCTTAATGAGGAGATGGAAATAAATCCCAGGACTCCTTTCCTACACAATTTACCTTTCTGCTTTCTGTTTATCCCACGTTGTTCCTTAGAGGCCTACCTCCTAGAACAGAAGTTGGAAAACCCTGAGGACCATGTCTGCCAACCCAAACTGCAAGGATTTTTTTTTTTCCTTTTTTTTTTTTCTTTTTTTATTATACTTTAAGTTCTAGGGTACATGTGCACAACGTACGGGTTTGTTACATATGTATACATGTGCCATGTTGGTGTGCTGCACCCATCAACTTGTCAGCACCCATCAACTTGTCAGCACCTATCAACTCATCATTTACATCAGGTATAACTCCCAATGCCATCCTTCCCCCCTACCTCCTCCCTCTTTTTTTTTTTTTGAGATGGAGTCTCACTCTGTGGCCCAGGCTGGAATGCAGTGGCAAGATCTCGGCTCACTGCAAGCTCCGCCTCTCGGGTTCAAACGATTCTCCAGCCTCAGCCTCCTGAGTGGCTGGGATTACAGGTGTGCGCCACCATGCCCAACTAATTTTTGTATTTTTAGTAGAGATGGGGTTTCACCATGTTGGTCAGGCTTGTCGAGAACTCCTGACCTACTACTGATCTGCCCGCCTCCGCCTCCCAAAGTGCTAGGTTTACAGGCGTGAGTCACCGCGTCCGGCCACAAGCCTTTCTTGCAAATAAAGCTTTCTTTATAATATAAGTTAAAAATGCCTATTCATGAAGTACTGCCCATTCATGAAGTATTGCCTGGTTTCAGCCTATAATAGCAGAGTTGAGACCATACAGCTTGAAAAATTGAAAATATTTACCATCTTTTCCTTTACAGAGAAAGTCCACTCACCCTATGACCCTGTCCTAGAGAATGATATGTTTTTTTTTCCTAGAAAGATTGAAAAGATATTATAATGAATTCTAAAATAAATAGGTTTCAATAAATTTTGCAGCAACATGTAAATTGAACACTTTTATTCATCACCTTTTCTCTATTTTGTGAATCACAATGGAAGTTTTCTTTTCTATCTTTTGAATAGTTTTAAAAGTTAGAAATTCAGATTCACTTTAGTCAGTCAATATTCAAACTTAAGAGGAAAAAATGTTTCTACTACCCAAAGAAAATATCAAATGAGATTATCCAAATGGGAAGTGAGACTTTGTTTTAAAATAAAACTTCATGTAAGTAAACATAAGAGGGACAGAGGGTGGATGATGTGTATGAGGCACTCTCTCTTCCAAGTCAAATCTCAGTTTTTCCTGCATTCATCGCCCAGGCACAACATATATATAAATATAATATGTGTGAGTATGAAGACCAAAAATGAAGAATGTTGAGTTATATACTAAACAATTTTTCCGTCAAAGTAAATGATTCCCAAACATAGCTCACTTTTTAAATGATACGATAAATTCAGAAATGCCCATTTTACTAAGACATCGTTGTGTCCTTCCAGAAGAAAAATATAAGTAGTGGAATTAAGAGAAAAGTATCTGTTGAATATTCTTTTATCATAATCTGTGGTCTCTTTGGCATAAAGGCACAATATTTCTAAGAGTACAGCACCAAAAAATCAACAAGAAAAGCCAAATTCTGTAAAGACTGGGTCACAAGCACAGATCTTCAAAAGTGCCATTTTGAGAATATTACGAAAGAGAGGTATTTTGTTTCTAGAATTCAGGAATATTTTGGCTATATAACAGAGGTCTCATGAAGATTAAAGTCAATATTCAAAGGAAAGTTCAACAAACCCTCATAAGTGAATACATTACATACAACTACTTTCAGGATATGATTAGAATAGAAATAAAAGCACAATCTGTATTAACAAAGTCTCTTACTAGAGTTTCAGATTAATGTGAAAAATGTGTGATCATGTGAGAGATAAAGAAAATCACAATTTTATAGTAATTGAGCAAATATATCTGCTAACAATGGTCTCTAAAATGTTAAAACTTACATTAAATGTGGTAATATTCTCAGGGAATTTCTCTGTTGAGTGAGATCTCTGAATAAGCCTGTCACATTAAGCATTGATATCATAATTATTGATTAAAGTATCTCTGTATTGTAGCCACCAAAAAAACCTCAAGATATATCATGACCTCTGCTCTCAAGGAGTTTGTAATACAGTAACATTTGAGCAACCAAACCCTTCCTCATATACATATCTAAATACCTGGTAAAAACTGAATGTAGTCTATAATGCTACCTATAGTGTCTTACATTACACCAAAAGAAAAGAAAGAAAATATATCTTAGTTTCAAGTGATAGCATATAATCTTTTGGAATCTAAACTAGTATTAAAGAACAGCCAATGACCCAGAGATTCTGCACTTTTCAAATACTGAAGAAACTCCTTACAGAAGACTGAAGAGTTAGCTCAGAAAAATAAAGCACTAACAAAACAGATTATTGTGCCTACATTCCTAATAAATAAGATAGAAGTGAGCAGGCTAGCTCTGTGGAGGCCAAGCTGTATTAGACGAGCAAGCTCCTGTATTAGAAGAGAAGCTCCTGTCTTCTCTTCAGAGCAAGCTCTAATGGTCAAAATCTACATTGTGTTTATTCTGCGTTGGCTGCGGTTGCCGGATTTCATAAAAACATTTCCACCAGCAGAACTCTAAAATCTCCCGTTGGGCTTATTAAATGGGCAACAACAGCTCCCTTTCCCAGCTCCAGAATAGCTGATCTTTCAGTGTTTGTCATTGTTTAATGCTTCTACCAACAGTGATGATTTTACCAAAAGTTGGCATTTCCTTTTGCCTGGTGCAGTTCTTCTGCAACATCATTACATTTCTCTATAAATTCCCTTTCTTGGAACAGACAACATCAATGTAAACATTAAATACTTAACATGCCCAAGTTATGTCATTCCTTTACAATTTCTTCTCACTTTCTTACTTCCTGCTATATTCCTGTTGCTAATTAAATGACACATGTGAATCTCTGTCCTTCAACAATTTCCACTGAATTCAAGCAACTGCATGTGCCTTCTTTCCTAAAACAACTAAAACTCTAAATATCACCTCTCAACTTCTTTTTTAAAATTAAATGTTAAACTCTATAAAGCAAGTAATCACAGAAATGCAAATTTTATATGAAAATAATGTAACAATAAAATTCAGTTTTACAACTATTTTATTGTGATATAATTTTGCTGTTTAGGAATGCTGTTCTGATATTGACTCCTCTTTTGAGGATACCATTCTCAATTTAAAAGGAATAATAACCAGAAAGTCAAAGAATTATTGATCATCTTTTATTATTTTCCAGATACCTTTTTCTCTTTAATTTTTATTACTGTTATTAGACAATTTTAAAGTAAAAAAAAAAAAAAGACATATTTATCTGTAATTAAAACTAAACGGCAGTTTTTTTTTTTCTACTTTGAGTTTTCACTTCAAACCATTACACCTAGAAAATTCACTGATGGCCTTATTTTGTTGCTTGGCCCAGTCTTAATCCTCTTTCTGCCATTCAACTGTAAAAACCAACTCACTCACAATGTAGCAGCCTTTCAAATCAATTAGATGACAATATAGACTTTAAGTTCCACAAGCGGAGACTAATTAAGGATTCTGCTAGTACAAGTAAAAGTTAGTGTTAAAAAAGACCAAAAGCAGATAAGTATTTTAAAAAGCATTTACTTTAGTCCATACCTTTAATTAGCTGCATAACTCCAGGGACTATAATTATCAGAATTGCTGTGAGCTTGCAAAAGGTTAAGAAAATCTGGATCCGAGCGCTCCAGCTGACACTCATGCTATTTAGGACCATCACTACAGCTGCAAACAAATAGATGAAGTTACAAAAGGTGAATCCTCAATGGCACAAAGACATTTTAGGTCCTTGTTACTCAAAGGGCAATCTATGAGGCAGCCGTGTTGACATTACTGTTTTAGAAATGCAGAATCCCAGGCCCTTCCCCAGACCTAATGAATACAAATCTACATTTCAACAGGTTCTCCAGCTGGTTTCTATACACATTAAAGTTTGAGAAACGTGGATAAAACCTCTGGACAATAAGAATTCTTGTTCTTTGTATGTAAGAGTGGGCATATATTGTAGTACTCTAACAATCCTATAAAAATGTCTTCTAACCAAACCCTCATTCAATCAGATGGCTGAATTTGACTCTCTAGCTTGATGTGGCAACTCTTTTCTGTCTCCATGATGGTATGCCTGCCACTGTGGATCACACTCAAGAAGGGGCAAGACATGTAGAAGTTGGCTCAGATCTTATTTTTCATTCTCAGGACTAGCTTCAGGCAGCAGTTTTCTTTTGGTTTTCTTCTTTCTAATTAGCATGTCAACCTACTGTACAAGAATCGTTTTTCAAGATATGTTTTAGGGCTTGAGCACAATATTCTAAGTGACGAGTGCAAAAGACTAACCAGTCTAGGATGCACATTAGGTTCAAGACAGCAGAATTTTTCATTCTTACTGATGCTATCCACAATTTCCCAAGCAGCAATAACTATCCACCTTCGACACCTTGTGGACCATGAAAACCTCAAGGATAGAGCAAGGGTTATTCATTGCTGTATTGCTAGTATCCAGCTCCATGCCTGGCCCAGGTAGTTTAATACATATTTGTTGAATGAATGAACTGGGTCCTCAGTCAGAAAATCTAAGGCACAAGGGGAATGGTGATGCTCTAAGACCTTTCTCCCCTACTCTGCTGGGATGACCGAGGTTATTCTAGACAGTGGATTTCAACTCTATAACCTTTCCACAACCTTATGGTCAGTTTTAACAACCCAAAACACTACTTTATTCCTGACATTTACAGTTATTAACTATAACCTTTATATTTATAAAGGTATATTCTCCCTAAACAGATATTAAGAATGTAAAGATATTTCTCAAAGAAAGAAACAAAACTCCTACAGAATTCTTATTATTCAAATTGCAATTGGAAGTTTTCTTATGTATAGCAATGAGTCCTCCTCACAGTTTTCATTGCCTGATATAGTTACTAGCTCACTTCAGAATTTATCAATGCAAATGTTAACAACACATAATCTTTAAAGGCAAAAAAGTGGAAATAGCCTAAACCTCCTAAGGAAGGCTAATTAAGGTATATCATTTTAATAGGTTATATGCAGCCACTTAAAATTATGAGGCAGTTAAATATTTATTATAAGAAAGGATATTCATGATATATTACTGATCAATACAGCAAGTTAGAGAGATGGATGGAAAGAGGAAGGAAAGAGGAAAGGAAGGAAGGGAGGAAGAGAGGGAGGAAGGAAGGAAGGAAGGAAGGAAGGAAGGAAGGAAGGAAGGAAGGAAGGAGAAATAGAAAGATCTGGAAACATATTTACCAAAACATCAACAGCAGGTGTTTATAGGAATACGAAATAATTTTCAGTTTTTTAAATTTATTTTAGGAATAGTTTAATATATTTTATAATGAACATATACCTTTTGGTGACTATAGTTTCAAATACTGAATTGTATATTTGAAATATAGTTAAATGTTCTCACCACAAAACAAAACAAAAAAAGAGGGGTAACTAAATGATATGATAGATGTGTTAACTCACTTGATTGCGATCATCATTTCAATATATATATAAATAAAATCATTACATTGTACACCTTAAAATTACAATTTTATTTGTCATATGTACCTCAATAAAGCTGAAAATTTTAAAAGTAAATGAAGCAATAAAATAGATTTTGTTTTGGAAAAAACTCCAAGATGGGAAAATAAGGGACCAGAAGATCTCATACAAAGTGAAACAGGGGTTATTAACGAAGAAATATTTCAAAGGAGTAATTATGAGAATGATCAAAAAGGCCAAACCCCTGAATAAGCTACAGGGGCATCTAAGGGGGCGTATTTCATCTGTGTTGGAAGTTGAAAACGTGAAGGAATAGACAGGTCTGTCGTCAATCACAAAGTGCATTATTTTATCAGAGGAATCACAAGAATAAAATTATTTTTGTCTCCCCAATATAAGCACTTATATATGGAAAATGTTAGTGTAACTCTGCTCCCTACTCCATCATCCAGTGGTTCCTTTCCTTTTCTACGCAAATGACTGTGTGAAGAATCATTATACGACAATGACTATTGTTTTAATTAAGGAGATTCAATGTTGGTGTAAAAGTGAAAAAACTGTCTCATGTGGCCACCAGCAACAAAAGGGCAGTGTTTTCTTTCAAATAGGGCTCCTAAAACCCAAAGCACTCTGTATTTATGAAAGTTCTTTCCGCAGTAGAAAAGAACTGTTATATAGAGAGAAAGAGAGAAAAGAAAGGAGAGGAAAGGAGAAAGATAAAAAGAAAATGAGGCAGGCAAGGAAGAAGGAAAGAGAGAGAGTGAGGCATTCTTATTTTTGGAACAACTAGCCATCTATATGTTTGAAAATAAGAAAGAGGTTTTGTTACTTTCATAAAGAGTATAAGTACCTAATGCCTATTGAAATATTAAAAAACAAAAAAACCATGGGTATTTGGGATTTTAAAAAACACTTTGTAAAGTTTTCTTAGGCAAATGGAAGACATAATTCAACAGATACTATGAATTGATCATCTCATCCTGCTTTCCTCTCAGATAGCTTAACAAAAATTCTCATTAAGATGCTAGTACACTGCTAGTGGGAATGTAAATTACTGTAGCCACTATAGAAAACAGTATGGAAGTGCCTTAAACAACTAAAAATAAATCTGTCATATGATCCAGCAATCCCATTGCTGGGTACTTGATTGTGGTGATAGTTTCACAAGGGAATACATACATCACACTTTATCAAACTGTACATTTAAAGCATGTATGGCTTGTTGTATGTCAATTACACCTGAATAAAATTTTTAAGAAAAAAAAAAGATGAATTTTTTTCAAAGGGTTCTCAAAGCCCTGCTTTATCTGAGCATCCAGACATTGTACTCATTATTTGGTACACCAAATTCCAGCTGAGATGCACCTGTACTACCCTGAAGGCACAGCTTAACAAGTAACAAGGCAGCCAGTGAGAGGCACAGTGAAGCTTCTCCAGTGGCTATAACTGCTGTTTCATCATGTGTCTTTACAGTGAAATTTATGTCTATGTATGTTGCTTATCCAACAATATTGAAAAGAGATTTGGGATTCACTAAACGCAAGAGCTTTCTGAGTTTCTGAAACAAATAATATATACTTTTAAAAAATACTACCTGCCCACACTGCAATAATGAAAGAAATCTGAGCCAGTTCTCTGGTCCTAGTTTTACTTCCTTTGAATAACAATTCGTTAATTTCACACATGAGGAAATAATTATATCAGTTTGGGCAATTTTTGTGTGCTTGCCTTAAATTTTACCAAAATAAAAATATAGGGACATATAGTTTTTATTTACTTATTTATGATGCAGTTTCCTAAGAACTAAAATGTGGCAATGGAAGCTATGTCTATAAATCCTGGAGATAAGAAATACATATTTGAAGGAAGCTATATTTGAAGAGGATGTTTAGGGGAATGTTAAGGACTAAAGCTGTGATTTAAGGACTGGTAAGTATCTCTCTCTGCACTGTGTAATTCAAGTCTATCTTTGGGTTTTGAAGAGTGAGATTACAGAGTCTAGATATATTGGGTTTTCTCCCAGGTTCAGGTTCTTCTTGGCTTCTGAATTCTGAGTACTTTGTGCTAAACTGATAAAATATATGGATATTGTGTAAGTGTGTTACATGTTGAGATAAAGTGAGTTGTTTCACTGCTGTTTTGTAATGGCTGCCTGGATTCCTTTTATCTTTTTATTAGCATTCGTCTCCTGGATGCATTAATTTTAGAGAAGATATGTAGCAACAAACACTTTAAAAAGCAGAGTGACAGTTTATATCTAGGATCTCACTATTGGGAATAAAAATGTTAAGTGATATATAAATATAAACTATTATTTCATGGCAGACATTCTACAAAGACTTTACATGAATAATGTTATTTAATCTTCATATCTCTATGACATAGTCATTTTATCGGCCTTATTTTTCAGATGAGCAGCTGAGACTCAAGATATTATTTAACTTGCTTATGTTTGCATAGGTAGTAACAGTGAAGGTGAGTCTGGAGCCCAGGTAATCTAACTCTGGAGCCCACACTTTTAATTAGTTCCCAGGTAACAATGAGGAAGTAGTTCAAAAGACATACATGATTCCATTAGTGTACCTAGTTCTTTTAAACTCTCAATAACTCTTTCTCTCTGCAAAATTTCATATTTATGTTAGCTGTGATTTCAGGACCCTTTGTTTCCACATTTTACTTGTCATCCTCTGAAAGTATATGATAGTTGTTCTGCAGTATTTTTATATTTTAATACTATGTATATTTACCTAAGGATTGGTTGTGTTGGTAATTTACTTATGGTAGAAAAGAAGTAGGTATAGCCAGACTTCAAAGATGTAAACAGAGCCACTTCATATGCTATATTTGAAGTACTAACACAGAAATAGTCCTAGATTTTCTTTTATGTAATTTAATGGTGCCAGGAAAATATAGATTTCAAAAGAATATAAAGTAATACATTTGTAGAACTGGCTAACTTTTTTCACAATACAATCACAAACGTTATTTTGTTTGTTCCTCCCAATTACTTTCAAAAGTTTGAGAATTAGGATGGGGCTCTTAACTCATCTTTATTTTATATAGATAGAATAAACTAGCAAGGAAATTGGCATTCAACAATTGATGGTGTTAGGGACGGATCTGGGACTAGATCTCATATCTTAAGGAGAATATTTTTATTATAATATTCTGACATTCAAGTGTATCATTATAAAGGGTTCAATTTCAGGAAAACAGAACAGATAAATATTTTAAATATTGAGCACACTTCAATGCTTATTGAATCTATAAAAGCAGTGAAAATTCATGAACTTCTACAGAAGGTGAAGAAAGTAATTACAGGTCGGGTGCGGTGGCTCACGCCTGTAATGCTAGCACTTTGCGAGGCCAAGGCGGGCAGATCATGACGTCGGGAGATCAAGACCATTCTGGCTAACATGGTAAAACTCCGTCTCTACTAAAAATGCAAAAAAATTAGCCGGGCGTGGTGGCGGGCGCCTGTGGTCCCAGCTACTCAGGAGGCTGAGGCAGGAGAATGGCGTGAACCCGGGAGGAGGAGCTTGCAGTGAGCCAAGATCATGCCACTGCACTCCAACCTGGGCGACACAGGGAGACTCTGTCTCAAAAAAAAAAAGAAAAAAAAAAGAAAGAAAGGAAGGAAGGAAGGAAGGGAGGGAGGGA
>NW_016807882.1:1400291-1436570 GCF_001698545.2 Rhinopithecus bieti
ATCTCCACCCCCTGTTGCTCCATTAAAGCTAAATTTTTCTTAAAGACAGTTTGACTTTCCCAATTAGGGCATTGATTTACATTACCTACCACTGAGTCATAAGGATATCCAGTTTTCTTTTTAATTGTTGCTGATTACGGAAACACATTTCTTTCTCAGAATTTCAAGCTTGCAAAAGGAACATCAAAATTTAAAAATGAATGTAGTAACTTGTGGCAAAAATAGAAGGAAACGTCTGGGTTCATCTAAGATTTATTCAGGCTCCTTGTTAACTATTCCATCACCAATGTCTACTACAGAGGTTTTGTAAATCCCAACATAGTTATCCTTTCCTAGAACTGTTTTAAAGTTTAGTTTGAGCAGTTTTCATTTAATCCTCTGAAATACTAATTTTCCCTTTAAAATGTTTAATTAAATTGGGATAAACAAGAAGAGAGTTATCTAGACTTATAAAAACATAAATATAGCATTATTATTAATGTAATTTTAACTCCAAAGTGAGTAAAGTTTGTGGATTTATAAATGTTTACATGCAATCTACTTAGTCTTCTGGTTATGGCTTTTAATTGATAACTATTATTATTAATTTACAGAGCTCTCAAAAATGCCACCCCTTCTCTTCTCTTTCTTAAATATAATAACTCTGATATGATTCTGCCTCAGTCATTCGAGGGATAAGAAAATGGTGAATATAACAATGGCTGTTAGCCCAATCCCTTAGTGGAACAGTGGACTTATCAAGAACTTTCTATAGACAAGGCACTCCATTAATGGTCTTAAAAATCTGACTTTGATCATGTGTTTTGTGGGAAGATGGATGGAGCTAGAGGTCATTATCCTTAGCAAACTAACACAGAAAACCAAACGCTGCATATTTTCATGTACAAAATGGAGCTAAATGATGACAACTCATGAACACAAAGGGTAACAACAGCCACTGGGCCTACTTGAGGGTGTCTGGAAGGAGGGAGAGAATCAGAAAAAAATAACTTGAGTACTAGGTTTAGAACCTGGGTGACGAGACAATCTGTACCACAAACCCCCATGACATGAGTTTACCTATGTAACAAACTGCACATGTGCCCCTGAACTCAAAATAAAAGCTAAAGAAAGGAAAAGAAAATATAATGAAAAGAATGTGACCTAAACAAAAAATCTGGCTTAGTTTCATCTTCCTTCAGCCATTCAAGATATTAATAGATTATTTTTTCACAGGCATTTTCCTAATAAATAAAATTGGGGCTTAAATAGGTTTAAAAATTAACACAAGATCATAAAACTAACAGTTGTAATACCAAGTTTCAATTCCAGGTTGTTTGCCTCCAAAGCCTAAACTGTAACCACTATGCTAAAATGGTTCAACCCACAAAAACTTAGACTGCTAGATCTGAACATAATATGAAGCAAACTCTATTTCATTTTTATCATTTTCCCACTGCCTGGAAATATATTGAAGATATCTAATCGTCCAAGTTTAACAAGTAAACAGACTATAGACTTTTCTGCTGGAGAAAAAAATTCTTAGACTTCTCAGAAAATCAAGTCAACAAATACTTATTGAGCACCAACAACATGCTAGGAGCTAAATGAGGGGCTGGAAATACAGCAATGAATAGGTCTCTCGTCTCATGGAACTTCAAATGATGCTTTACTAAAAGTATAAATAGCTACCATTTTTATTGTGTTCTTAATAAATTAAATAAAATAATGTCTTTGCTGCAAGTAACATGGATGGAACTGGAAGTCACTATTTTAAGTGGAATTAGAGAAAAAGAAAGTCAAATACCATATGTTCTCACTTATAAGTGGGAGCTAAATAATGTATACACATAGACATAGAGTGTGAAATAATAGACATTGGAGACACAGAGAGATGAGAGGGTAGGAGGAGGATGAGGGATGAAAATTACCTAATTTCTACAATGTACACTATTTGGGTGGTGGTTACACTAAAAGCCCAGACTCCACCACTACACAATATATCCATGTAACACAACTGCATTGTACCCACTAAATCTATTTTTTAAATTTTAATTTAAAAAATAAATGAATTACAGGCAATAGGTAAATTACAGGCAATATCTCAATTTGGAGACCATAAAGAAATCCAGTTGGAAAACACTATTAATAATCAATCTTGAAAGAAAACTCTTTTTATGACCAACAACAGGCAGCTAGCATTATAACACTGGGAGTGACAGCTACTAACACTACAAAATGTATAAACACAACTTACACACCCACTACATAAATAACTAACTATGTAACTCCACAAATACACATGAGATATAATTCAATATATAGCTAATTTCCAATTCAAATAATCTCTAAAATAATTGGGGTTTCCTCTTTAAAAGTCTTGTTCATGTATCATCGACTTAATATTTTACTAGTGAGGTGATTTTACTATTTAAAAGATTAGCCATCCTATCTATTGACCAAATACAAAATTGGCATGGAATACAATATTGGATGTCACTCCAAATCCTTCCAGCAGAAATTTGGAACTGTAAGCAAGAAGAACATGATGTGAGAGGCAATCCCACAATGCAAAAAGTCTAAAGACACTTTGTATTCAATCGTTTTTGTGTTGTTTTTTCCTTTTTTACATGTATAGCTATAATACTCACTTATGCCCACAGCTGTAATGAGCTTGATCGCAAGTTCAGGGATTTCACATTGAATAAAAAATGGTTCCAGAATGTAGCGTCCAAATGCCAGGGATATCACAGCAGTAGCTGCAGGGCTAAAAAAAAGTATATATTTAGATTAACCACAGGGGGAAAAATAGCATTTTTATTAAATTTAATTTCATTAAATTTTTCTGCCTTGAGTGTATTTAGCATATGGAACATGTTAAATATGAAAGTCTATAGTTTTCAGAATTCCATACTTGATTAGGTTGTCATAGACATTCCAAATGAAATATTTCCTATAACATTGGTGGCTAGTTTTTAAACTTCACATATTCTTGGGAACAAGGGTAAGTACTACCAACTTTTCTCCTGCTCTCCCATATTTGACTTTTCCTTCAAAATCCGGCTTATTACATGAGATCTTGACAGAGCTAGGCTTACAGGAAGCCATCTTCTTTCTCAAAAAGTCAGTAAATAAACTTCAGCCATATTATGAATTAGTTAATGCCGTACAGATCTAATGTGTCAAGGCATAGTCTAAAGAATGAACACAACACTCAACCTAAAAAATTAGTATTAAGTGTTCCCTGGAAATACATGCCTAAATACTTGATGTTGTTTTATTCTTATTTTTTCTGTACAGACAAAAACTCAAAGTCAAGTGATTATTCTTACTCTTATAGTAACAATCAGATATAAAGTATAAATTTAAAAATAATATATTCATTATAATCTTATACAAGTAAGCAAATATAAATGGGACAAGAATATGAAATAAATTCAAGTATATAGAAATATAGGTAATACATCTTTCTATTTAATTCTTCAAATATTTTTACGAGAAAATTGCACAGACCTTTTCATTTTAGATGCATGTATATATGAACGCATATTTTTTCCATAAACATGCAAGTCTGTGCAATTATCTAATTTCTTTTCTTTCTTTTTTTTTTTTTCTGAAATGGAGTCTCACTCTGTTGCCTAGACTGGAGTGTAGTGGCATGATCTCAGCTCACTGTAACCTCCACCTCCCATGTTCAAGCAATTCTCCTGCCTCAGCCTCCTGAGTAGCTGGGATTACAGGCACATGCCACCATGCCTGGCTAATTTTTTGTATTTTTAGTAGAGACGGGGTCTCACCATATTAGTCAGGCTGGTCTTGAACTCCTGACGTGGTGATCCACCTGCCTCAGCCTCCCAAAGTGCTGGGATTACAGCCATGAGCACCGCGCCCGGCGGCAATTATCTAATTTCTTATGTCAAACTTCCTTTTTAGCTTCTCTTTCTTCTCATGGTTACCCGACATTCATGCCTGATCCATAGATTATCAGAAAACCAACCACCAATACATGTTCTCAACTTTGGCTGGCTGATACTGGAGAGCAGCATAAGGTTTCTGATTTTCTTCTTTTCCTAGACACCCTCCCATCTTCCCCAAACAAAACTGTTTATCCTATTCTCCATCATTTATACAATTTTTGATGTATAATTTAAAATTTGATCATGTCATTTTAGTGCTTTCAAAATATGTTCAGGATATGCAAAACTCCTTCACATTGCGTTCAAGGCTCCATCTGGTCTAAGCTCTCCTTACTTCTTCAGTTAGCTTCCTCCCACTAGAAGGATACGAATCTTCTCTGCCTGCAGCCTCTGCAACTCATTGGCTATGCTATATACTTCAGATCTTGGTTCAATTTTCCTTTGCCAGGGAAAGCTTCTCCAACCTCTGACTGGGCCAGGTCTCTTGGAGTATATTCATACTGAAGTTCTTGGCCTGTCTTCCACAGTGCTTATCACAGTAGCAATTTTATATTTACCTATGTGATTTCTCAGTTGATAATGATTTCTTCCCACTTGACTCTGAGCTCTAAGGGTACAAAATCGTATCTATCTTAACCACAATTTTATCTCCAGTGTTTAGCACAGTGTCTAACATATAGTAGAAACCCAATATATATTAAATATATAGTGAACACGCAAATTCGGTTTAATGACCCCTGCTGTGTACGGATAGGTAATATTTTTCTCCTTGAAATCTGTGTTTTACAGATTATTTCTGGCAATACTAACTTAATCTAAAGGTATAATTTTAATGTGAAGTACTTAGGAACTATGGGTATTAGTAAAAGAAGAGAAATGTTTAAATACTTAGATATCTTGTCCCTCCTCGTGATATTTGTTATTCTACCTATTTAAAAGGCCAACTCAGCAAAATCAGTATGTTATGACAAAGAGATATATAAGCATATTTTAGAAGCTTCTAGGATACAAAGGTACTTTCCTCTGTCCACAGACACACACACACACACATACACACAGAGAAAAGTAGTTTTTTTTTTTTTTAATTAAAGTAACAAGTGATTATCAGCTACCTGGGAGCAGAAATCGTGACTGATTTCTCTTTAGATCTCTTTTTATTGTCATTTACCATTCAGTAGCAGTTTGTGGAATAAATAAATTAACAGATGAATATTTTATCTGTGCTAGCGTAAGATATAAGCTATATTTATACGGAATGATCGTGTTCATCATAATGCCAAGCAACGAGCCAAAGTTACACACTAATACATGGTTGAAGATGGAGTCAAGTCCAACTGTATTAAGCTCCAAAGCCCACAAGTCTGACAGGTCAGCAGTCTAAATAAGGAGTACATGCATTTGAATGCTGAGTATGTTGTACACAATATATTGTAACTTTAAACTTTCAATTACTTATTCAAAAATAATTTAATATATGCCGAGAAAAGGGCACTGACCTAAGTGCTATACAGGTTACAAAACGATCTTATCTTTATATGCTTGAAAGGTTGGCAGTTTTAAAAGGGAAACAAAATATAGACACCTAAAATGTTAAGGAAGAATAGAAGGTATCATGTTCAATGTCAACTGTGAAGCAAGATAGCATTTTCAGAAGAATTTAGAGATGAAAGAAATAACAAATTAGAATAAACAGGAAATTAATTATGAGAAAGAAAGGATTTAAGATGACCTTTGAAGAACAGATAAAATTGAGATAACCAAAAAGGAACAGAAAGTACGTTCCTGATACAGGAATTTTAGAAAAGGAAAAAAAAAATTATTATTATATCATTATAACAATTTTAAATAATGCAGAGTTGTTTAAAATGAAAAAGACTTCATGAAGTATATACTACTTTGAAAATCTTTTTTCTGTTAAAAAAAAAGACTTCTAACACTGTAAAACCCATGATTAGTGTTAAGTCAGCACTAACTAGCACTTATTGGCACTTAGCCATAAAAGCTCACATGAGCTCTAAATCATGTATGTTTGGTAAGTTTGATAAGAGCAAGTTTCCCTAGTAACATCCATTAAATTCTGTAATCAGAATGTCCACATCACATTTTATAGAAGTAGTTAGCCTAAAGAAACTGTGATACTCTGAAATGCTCATATGACATCATAAGCTTCCCACAAAGTTGAAGGAAATTTGCTATTCAGAGTGACTTGGCACTATTCAGTTTGATTTTAAACTAAGACAAGCAGGAATGTAAACACACTGTTACAACAATAAAATCAAAAAAGGCTTTTGGAACTGTAGTTCCTGATTTGTTTAACATAAGGAAATGAGTCATTTGACTCTGTCATGCAAACTCTGTTTTTTATAAAGTATAAGACTTGGTGACCAATTAAGTTGTCAGGCACAGAAGTATCTTCGTCACAATGACTAAGTAAAGTTAAATGCCTTAGTGATATAATCTACAATAAGATAAAATTCCAATTCCTAGTATAATATTTAATTTGTCTAGTTGGTCAAAAGGTATCCAGGTGAATTTTCATGTTCATATTCTTTCAAGTAATCATCTTTCTCCTAGAAGTGTCAAAGAGGATAGCTGAGGGTTAAAGAAAGGTAGATACTTTTAATAGTTTGACGTTGCTGGTGAACTGCTTGTCAGTGACAAAATTGCATTAAAAATATCTTAATCCAGAAAGGTATTTTATCACAGGCTCTATATTCTGAGGTAGACATGTTTACACGTAGTCACATGACATGCATATGTTTAACCAGTTAAAAATAATCAAGGTGATTCATAAGAATGAATTGGTTTATTTTTTCTTAATTCTTTCTACTATGTTCTTACCGTATTATGAGCAGTTCCACCCAGACTCGTACAAAAGCTGGTAATGGACCAAAGACTTCCAAAATATATGTGTAATGACCTCCGGATTTCTTTATACTTGTTCCCAATTCAGCATAAGACAAGGCTCCTGTGAAATATTTGTCACAAAATGGTACCAATTTAACACATTTTCAAGACACCTAGCATTAAAATGGATACAATAATGTTTATATGCTGCCTGAGATGTAACTACCTCCTTTGGTCTGAATGGCATCCTTATTCAAGACAAATAACCGTCATCTAATTGCTAAGACCCGCCAAGTTCCTTTTCTAACATCCTCACAGTTGAGATTTAGTTCCCTCTATTTGAACACTATAATTTTACTTGAAATGACAAAGACACATGTCTACAACAATATCATGTGCTCCAGAATTTTGAGCTGAAAACCTGGAAATAGGGGAAAAGGAGAAGAGAGATGTCAATAATATTGACCTATTTTTGGAAGAACACAACCTCACACCAAGACAAGGCTTTAGTCCAAATGTTTGAGTTAGCTTTTAACTTTTTTTGAATTATTTTTTGAGAACCCTTTTAATAAATTGTGTTTCCATGGAAAATCAAAATAAATAAGCTGTATCCACTCTTTAGAAAACAATGGACTCTATGCCTTGCAAGATTTCATTTAATTTGTAGGATATATTTTGTCAACAAAATGAATTCTGACCCCTTCTGTTTCTATAAAAGGCTATCTTGAATGTTTTTTGAAGTGTACACTCTGGGTTTTTTTTTTTTTTTTTTGAGACAGAATCTCACTCTCTCCCCAAGGCTAGAGTGCAGTGGCATAATCTCTGCTCACTGCAACCTCTACCTCCAGGGTTCAAGCTATTCTCCTGCCTCAGCCTCCCGAGTAGTTGGGATTACAGGCACCTGCCAGCATGCCCGGCTAATTTTTTGTATTTTTAGTAGACACGAGGGTTCTCCATGTTGGCCGGGCTGGTCTTGAACTCCTGACCTCAGAAGATCCATCCACCTTGGCCTCCCAAAGTGCTGGGATTACAGGCATGAGCCCTTGTGCCCAGCCAGAATATACTTTTTTTTTTTTTTTTTTGAGAAAGAATCTCACTCTCTCCCCAAGGCTAGAGTGCAGTGGCATAATCTCTGCTCACTGCAACCTCTACCTCCAGGGTTCAAGCTATTCTCCTGCCTCAGCCTCCCGAGTAGTTGGGATTACAGGCACCTGCCAGCATGCCCGGCTAATTTTTTGTATTTTGTAGTAGACACGAGGGTTCTCCATGCGTTGGACGGGCACCGCTGGTCTCCGAACTCCAACTCAGGTGATCTGCTCGCGCTCGGCCTCCAACAGTGGCTGGGATCTACAGCGTGACCACTCGCGACCCGGCCCAGAATATACTTTTTACCAATGAGGTGCATAATTTCATTATTCGTGATACCTTCAGATCGGAATCAACCAAAAGAAAAAAAAGCGCACGCCATACTCGGCCCGGCCGCCGCGGAGCCCCCCGCCACTGAGACCTGCCGCCAGCAGGCCCCCGCCAGATCCGAATTAACTATGAGCTAATTTTAATATTTAACGATACCAAGTCCATAAAATCTGGACAAATATGCACACTCCCCCAAAACCTCAGTTTCCACTCTCTGTGAAAGGAGTCTCAAGGCTTTCTACCTCCATAAGGGCAATTAGGTGTATAGCATTGGCCAGCTGGTCACCTAGAGAGTACATGGCCTGACACACATGGCCCAGCACCACATGGAAATCCTATACTGTATTATCTGAGTAACTTGACCCAGAAAAATAAAAATAGATATGCCTGTCATTATGGTGAGAAAATTCTATCTGTACCTCGCGCAAGTCGCTCAAGAATGTACAGAAGCATTTTTTTCCCAAAGCTTACTTCTGAAATAGAAAGCGTAGAAAGTACTTACTGAGTTAATCAATAGAATTTAAGACAAGGCACTGTCCAACGCCACTACAGAATAACTAATTTGCGATACTCGAGTGAAATCTTAGTGCTTACCATACTTGTTATACTCTGATTCTCTAAACTTGTCCATCCGACACTCAAAGCTCCCTAGGAATACATGTTTTTTTTTTTTTTTAGGCTAGAGTGCAGTGGCACAATCTCGCCTTACTGCAGACTCCTCATCCTGAGCTCAAGTGATCCTTCCACCTCAGCCTCCCGAATAGCTGGGACCACAGGCGTGCACCACCATGCCCAGCTAAATTTTTGTGTATTTTTTGTAGAGACAGGGTTTTGCCATGTTGCCCAGGCTGGTCTGGAACTCCTGGGCTCAAGGGTTCTGTCTGCCTCAGCCTCCCAAAGTGCTGAGATCATAGGCATGAGCCACCATGCTCGGTCTGGGAATAATTTTTAATTCGAAAACACTCAAATGAAAAACAGACTCTAATCAAGAGAGTGTAGATTGTCCACAAGAGAAATTTAAGAATCTCTATCATTTTAAAATTTGCACAAATAATTCTGAAGTAACTAGTCTGCAGACTGATATGTGGGGAACACTGATAAATTTCATCTACCTATAACTAATTATAACAAGTTGCCACTCACGCTCCATGGGGGAACATTCGCCATGTTGGTAGGCTGTCCAGAAGAGGATCCAATATAAAATGTTATTGGAAAGAGTCTTAAGTACCTCAGAATTTATTGTCAGAGAATCAATACCTAGACCTCTGTATGCTTTGCTGAAACTCCAGGATGGTTGCCCTAGGTTTACACTGAGTTCTGGGGGAATGATTTTCATTTAAAGGTCTAAAGCTTCATAACCATTTTGCCCAGATGAAAAAAGTTCAAAACAAGATGTAAAAATCCCTGTATTGACCCTTCACTTAAAAAAAAAACTATATATATGTGTTAAACCAAATGTACAGATTCTTTACAGTTGGTCCCAGAGTTCTATAGTCTTTTTAAAAAGAAGGATTATTTTTTCTTTACATTTTGCTTTGCTTACTGTTAGAGAGGCACTCCTGTCCAAAAGCTTCTGGTAACTTAAGTGACAAATGCAACGCAAATAAAGATAAGTAGATTAATACGAGAGCACACTCTCTTCAATTATTAATCAAAGAACACCAGCTCAAGTGTAATGTTAGCTAGTCTCCTTAGCTGTTTCTCTCTTTTTATTGTTTTTGAGCTTCTGCTTAAGATGATATGTAATACTTATGCATAAGCATATTTTCATAGTGCAAGTCAACATCACTTTAACTAGTTCAATATGCATACTGATCTATTTTATTACATCTGAATAATCTTTTATTATGTGTAAAAATTGAATCCCATAGTGGAAGCTGCATGCACATAAGTATGTAAAGTCCGGTAAACTGGTTGTGGTTTTTCTGATTAGATATTGATTTATTCTGAATATACAAAGTGTTGTAGGAAGATTTAAAGACTGAGGTGCACAAAGTCATTTAAGATGATCAACAATTAGGTTTCTCTTTATCTACAAGTGCATACACCAGAGCTATTTTAAAATTAATAGTGGCTAAGGGTACTATCAGAGTTTCTCATAATGGTATTACTCCAAATTATTTTATAAAGATGGGAAGTAATACTGGGAAATAATGATACATAATTGTTACTGAATATTTAATAAAGCACAAGTTAGTCATATAAATAATACCACAAACTCTTTTTAAAAACCCCAAATAATTCCTCTATAAATCTTTCTATACTATGACCTTGTTTTAACAAGTTTTATTTAAAATAAATAATTTCTTCCTAAAAATGGAATTTGAGGACCAGGAGCGGCATCACTGCTCATGCCTGTAATTCCAACACTTTGGGAGACTGAGGCAGGTGGATCATGAGGTCTGGAGATCGAGACCAACCTGGCTAACACAGTGAAACCCCATCTCTACAAAAATACAAAAAATTTGCCAAATGTGGTGGCACACACCTCTAGTACCAGCTACTCAGGAGGCTGAGGCAGGAGAATTGCTTGAACCTGGGAGACGGAGGCTGCAGTGAGCCGAGATCACACCACTGCACTCCAGCCTCGGCAACAGAGCGAGACTCCATCTCAAAAAAAAAAAAAAAAAAAAAAAAAAAAAGAATTTGAGTTATCTAGATGAGCGTCAAACCAATGATTTAAAACATCACAAGGCCTGAGTGGAAAGAATGAATGGATTGGTACACATGGGAACAAGAGTTAGTACTTGTTAGTTAGTCCTAGAGTTAGTGTTAGTACTTGTTAGTGTTAGTCCTAGAGTTAAGACAAAGAGTAACTTTAAAGTATAGAATCTTTCCCAAGAAGAGTAAACAAAACTTCATAGCATAAATCATATTTAATGTTTGACAGTTCACCAGTTTCTATCATCTTTACAACAAACTCAGGTAGCTCTCTAGTAATTTGCCTATTTCATAAGGGGCATTTATTTATCTCTTTATTATTAATTCTCAAATCAATAGAAGAGACATAAATTTTGAAGAAAAATTCATAATTATACTTCTACCAGTTCCCTTCGGATTAATTCGGTGAACAGGTGGACAAATTATCTGTGTCCCTGGAGAATAAGTGAAATATAGACGATAAAAACAGATCTAGGCAAGCACAGAAAACTAACACCCAACTGAAGTTTTAAAACTTATATTGCAAAAGTGTATGGGTATTGAGAAGAGATGAAAGGTTGAAAAGTAATTTGAAATTTGCTCAGGCCATTGCAATATGCCCCATTATGATAGGGACTGAATTATGCGCCATCGTACATTTCTCTCTCACGTCAAGGACTTTTGAAAGGATATTGAGAGGTGACAAGCACATGAACTTAAAAAATGCTTTTAAGGCTGGGCGCGGTGGCTCACGCCTGTAATCCCAGCACTCTGGGAGGCCGAGACGGGCGGATCACGAGGTCAGGAGATCGAGACCATCCTGGCTAACACGGTGAAACCCCGTCTCTACTAAAAATACAAAAAAAAAAAAAACTTAGCCAGGCGAGGTGGCAGGCGCCTGTAGTCCCAGCTACTCGGGAGGCTGAGGCAGGAGAATGGCGTAAACCCGGGATCCGGGCCGAGATCCGGCCACTGCACTCCAGTCCGGGCGACAGAGCGAGACTCCGCCTCAAAAAAAAAAAAAAAAAAAAAAAAAAAAATTTTAAAAGACTGCCACCCATGTGTTTGGCTAATAAAAAGTCAGTAAGGCTTCTGCTGAACACTCCGTTCTATGTCTAAATAGGCCATGCCAGGTTCCACTTCACAGGTGTTTCATTCAACATGCCAGCTGCCAGAATGCCCAAGCTAAGCACAACTGCCCGGCACAGAAAGTGTGCATGTTTTTTACTGGGTCATGAAAGTTAGTCTTTGCTCTCATCCCACAGGGAAAAGTCAGAAAATAGCCTGTCTTAGTCAGGAAAAGAAAGTACAGCCTGTAGGAAATAATTTGAGGGCGTTCCAGATCCCACCAACAGTGGATTCTGCGTCTGGGTAGTTCACGTACCTGAACAAAAATTTTAAAAATTTGGTGTGGCCTTTGCCATCCATTCACTCCTCAAAATTACCATTTGCTTTCCCAGAAAGCAAGCTTTCCAGTCCCACAGCCACGCCCCCTCCCCCCCAAAGAAAAAGTTGCACTCACCAAATAATGACAGGACCCCACACACCGTCCAGATGGTCAGAGACATGCCCACGCTGCCTGTGTTCTGGAGCACGCCCTTAGGAGAGATGAAGATTCCTGCTCCAATGATGGTGCCAATGATAATGGAGATTCCCCTCAGTAAAGTGACTTTCCTCTTCAGCTGCACTTTCTCCTGCCCAGGTGGCTCCTTGTTGCCCAGGGAAGGCAGCCTCCTGTTAACATTTCCCTGCAGGTAACCTCCTTTGGAGATGGTGGACACAACAGGCTTTCTGACCATAGTAGGGGCACACGGGGGGAAAACAAAACAGAGGGAAAGAAAACAAAACTTTCAACTTTGGTGTCTCTTGGTGTTAACTGATCGAGGTCTTCCTCTTTGCTTTCTTTGCTTTCAGACTGTCTCTCTCAGTGCTATAGTGTTCACAGGTAAAACCCAAAGGTGTGCTTTTCCTTCACAGCTGCTAATTACTAATGAGAAACACCTGTGTATGCATCGTGCTCCCAGCTCTCCACCTCCTCGTTCTACCGCTGCTGCTGCTGCCGCCCTATCATTACAAACCAGCTCAGCTTCCTCATGGGCTTGTATTTAAGCGCCTGCCTGTCACACCAACTTACTACAGCTAAATGATGATGCAAATTCTCCAGGTTTGCATCAGCCACATGAGAAGGCTCCAGCATTACTCAGCTCTTTTTTTTTTTTCAAAAAAAAAAAAAAAAAAAACAGGAGGAGCTTGTTGCTCAACTGACCTAAGCTTTTTAGAGAACAAAGCACACACTTTAAAGAGATTTTGGCCAATCCAGAAGTAGTAAATTCGGAACAGACCTTCCCAGAGATTTAAAGCAACTCGTAGTGAGCAACAAAAGCTGTTCAAACAAAATGAAACAGGAAATAGTTACTTCATTTTAAGGAATTTCTTTTTCTTTAATGCATGTATAAAAACATTTTACACGCGACTGTTTTGTGAGTAGAATGTATCCTAAAGCTGCATTTTTGATAACAACACAGTTTGAGTTTCATAATTTGTGTAATGCTTATTTTTATTTTTATTTTGAGTTTCTTATAAGGCAATACAGTCAAATCTAACATTTACAAAATTAAAAAGATTCTACACTTTATACTGCTGTCACATACATACAACTGTAAGCCTTCCTCAACATTAAAAGATAAAATGATTTCTTACTACTCATAATAAACCAACATTTTAAATCACATCTGAGTGTGACAAATATAAAATTCACCATGACTCCAGAAAATAGTCATTTTCTGATTCTCGTTAGCATAAGGTGATTTTTTTAACTAATGTAAAAGATACATATTGTTCCTTTGAATTACCAAAAAAAATTTCTAAGTTCAAAATTACACAATTGCAATTACATAAAAATATGCATCTAGCAAAAGTCTGTAAAGGAAAACACAGAATAGTAGTTACAGAAAGTAATGATATTATGTATGACTTTTTCCACATTATATAAACTATTGTTATATTATGATTATAAATTTAAAATGTAAGCTAAGATTTAAATATTTACTTTGCAATAGTCAAAAAGGCAAAACATTTTTAAACCCTTCTAACTTTCTCAACCAAGTGTCAAGAAAAAACAAATACAAAAAGAAAAGAAATCCTAGATATCATTTTTGGCTATAGTTACATGTGGTTTTGAATTCAGTGAGAAGAATTGAATGTTATCATTACCCTGAAGCTAGCTTTACGCACCATTAAATATGCTTCTGAACCTTTGAACAAAAACCACAAACAAAAAGCCTGTGTGCGAGAGGTTGGCAAGGAAAGAAGGGAGTCAAGTATGGTCAGGATGATCAAAGAAAGAAATAAGAAATTGCCATTAGGAAAGTAGCATCGAAAAGGTCAGACCATTTTCTGTTGTGTTGGCACCTGAGAAAATGACACCACCTCAATGCTTTGCCATCCAAATAATTGAGGCGACATTTTCTCCTTTTTAAATTATCTATCTAAATTCTATATAATTGGCTTTGGCTACACCAAGTTAAAGTTTTTATTTAATACTTTTTCTCACTTGCTATGTCTTTCAAAAAACAAAAATGGGTCATTTTCCTCATGCAATCTTGCTAAAACTCCTAAAGAAGGAAGCTAAATGGAGATTCTTTTCCTTCCAATTCTCTTCCTCCTCCTACATCTCCTTTCACTCACACAATTTTCCTGATTAATGTACCTAAGGGGGAGTGGCTTTTGTTTCCCAATAAGAGAAACATATTAGCTCTGAAGAAATATGAGATAAAAGTAGGACGCTAGGAATCACAGGGAACAGCAACTTTCTTTCTCTAATTAACACAGTGTCACACTTTAATTTTGAATTTTGTTATAAATAACTGAACTAATAAGTTGAGCCAAAGACCCCACTCAGATAGGAAGCTGAATGAATTCCAAAGGACGATTATTTTTTCAATATTAAATAACAGTTTCCTCCTCACAGCATTTTTTTAAAATTGCGAAGAAAAATGGCTGATGTTAGACTAAAAACCAAAAGGATTGTACTTTCATGTAAGATAGCGGCCACCACTCAAATGTTTGCAAAGCTGCACATTGCTACTAAGGGCAGCAGTGTACCTCTTCTAAGCACCCCAAAATCTGTAGAAAATGCAGTTTATAAAGAAAATGTTGAATTTTCTTGAACTCTTAAAATCGCCAGTTCTAAGCATGTAAACTAAGAGTTTGGATGGTCCTCAAATACTTGTGTAACATAAAAATGTGTTCAAAGCAAATGAATACATATTCTTCATCCTCTATTAGGCCTTACTTTTAGCATAGCTGTCAAATTATGAGACTATCCTAGTGCAATTCACAAAAACTTATTTACTGCTTACTGTGCACAAGAAATAGTCCTAGCTTCCTCACAGCATCTCATAATAGAAATAGACATAATGTATAGTGATAGCTACCATTTTCTAGTAATAATTTCTGTCCCATGGTTATAAATATAGGTATATAATCTAGGCCTGGCCAAAAATAATCCATTGCTCTGGCTACAGAGTGTTGGGCTATTACCTGAGCTTGGCTATTTCTAAATAGAATTAGAATTAGTTTTTTTCATCTGTTGTTGGAGATTGTAAAGATGTGACCTGAGAACAACCGGTGGCCATGTTCCTTGACATACTGCAAATCTCCTCATGGAATAAGATTGAATATGCAGAAATTAGAGATATTCAGAAAGTCCGAGTACTATCATGCCCTATCTTAGTTCCTAAGGGACACAGATTGGCTCGGGATCCTGAAGATCTTCATTTGCTTCTGTAAGCTACCTTGTTTCCTTGCCAGGTGTGCTACCTAATAACATATCAAAAGTCAATTGTACATGGATCATGGAGCTAAATTTGAACGGTGCATCATGAATGTTTCTAGAAATGGGTCACCCGATATGATAGTAATTAGTCACATGTGGTTATCAGCTCTTGAAATCTGACTAGATTTTGAAGTCTTAGTTAAAGAAAAACAACAAAAAAGTTATTAATAATTTGTATTATTCGTATCAGTTTTACCTATTTTACTTTTTATTATGGCTACTAACAATTAAAATCATATCTGTGGTTCAAAGTTGTGGCTTACTTTATAATTCTAACGGACAGTGCTGATCTAGAGGAAAATGCAGAATGTATTTCTAAACTTTGTGTAAGCAGGGATTTCTTAAAAGGGACTCACAAACCCTAATATAAAAAAGAGAAAAATACAGTGTAATACATTAAAATTAAGAATTTGAGTTTATCAAAATATATTACNAATGAAACAGGAAATAGTTACTTCATTTTAAGGAATTTCTTTTCTTTAATGCATGTATAAAACATTTTACACGCGACTGTTTTGTGAGTAGAATGTATCCTAAAGCTGCATTTTGATAACAACACAGTTTGAGTTTCATAATTTGTGTAATGCTTATTTTATTTTATTTTGAGTTTCTTATAAGGCAATACAGTCAAATCTAACATTTACAAAATTAAAAGATTCTACACTTTATACTGCTGTCACATACATACAACTGTAAGCCTTCCTCAACATTAAAAGATAAAATGATTTCTTACTACTCATAATAAACCAACATTTTAAATCACATCTGAGTGTGACAAATATAAAATTCACCATGACTCCAGAAAATAGTCATTTTCTGATTCTCGTTAGCATAAGGTGATTTTTTTAACTAATGTAAAAGATACATATTGTTCCTTTGAATTACCAAAAAAAATTTCTAAGTTCAAAATTACACAATTGCAATTACATAAAATATGCATCTAGCAAAAGTCTGTAAAGGAAAACACAGAATAGTAGTTACAGAAAGTAATGATATTATGTATGACTTTTCCACATTATATAAACTATTGTTATATTATGATTATAAATTTAAAATGTAAGCTAAGATTTAAATATTTACTTTGCAATAGTCAAAAGGCAAAACATTTTAAACCCTTCTAACTTTCTCAACCAAGTGTCAAGAAAAAACAAATACAAAAGAAAAGAAATCCTAGATATCATTTTGGCTATAGTTACATGTGGTTTTGAATTCAGTGAGAAGAATTGAATGTTATCATTACCCTGAAGCTAGCTTTACGCACCATTAAATATGCTTCTGAACCTTTGAACAAAACCACAAACAAAAGCCTGTGTGCGAGAGGTTGGCAAGGAAAGAAGGGAGTCAAGTATGGTCAGGATGATCAAAGAAAGAAATAAGAAATTGCCATTAGGAAAGTAGCATCGAAAAGGTCAGACCATTTTCTGTTGTGTTGGCACCTGAGAAAATGACACCACCTCAATGCTTTGCCATCCAAATAATTGAGGCGACATTTTCTCCTTTTAAATTATCTATCTAAATTCTATATAATTGGCTTTGGCTACACCAAGTTAAAGTTTTATTTAATACTTTTCTCACTTGCTATGTCTTTCAAAAAACAAAATGGGTCATTTTCCTCATGCAATCTTGCTAAAACTCCTAAAGAAGGAAGCTAAATGGAGATTCTTTTCCTTCCAATTCTCTTCCTCCTCCTACATCTCCTTTCACTCACACAATTTTCCTGATTAATGTACCTAAGGGGAGTGGCTTTTGTTTCCCAATAAGAGAAACATATTAGCTCTGAAGAAATATGAGATAAAAGTAGGACGCTAGGAATCACAGGGAACAGCAACTTTCTTTCTCTAATTAACACAGTGTCACACTTTAATTTTGAATTTTGTTATAAATAACTGAACTAATAAGTTGAGCCAAAGACCCCACTCAGATAGGAAGCTGAATGAATTCCAAAGGACGATTATTTTTTCAATATTAAATAACAGTTTCCTCCTCACAGCATTTTTTTAAAATTGCGAAGAAAATGGCTGATGTTAGACTAAAACCAAAAGGATTGTACTTTCATGTAAGATAGCGGCCACCACTCAAATGTTTGCAAAGCTGCACATTGCTACTAAGGGCAGCAGTGTACCTCTTCTAAGCACCCCAAAATCTGTAGAAAATGCAGTTTATAAAGAAAATGTTGAATTTTCTTGAACTCTTAAAATCGCCAGTTCTAAGCATGTAAACTAAGAGTTTGGATGGTCCTCAAATACTTGTGTAACATAAAATGTGTTCAAAGCAAATGAATACATATTCTTCATCCTCTATTAGGCCTTACTTTTAGCATAGCTGTCAAATTATGAGACTATCCTAGTGCAATTCACAAAACTTATTTACTGCTTACTGTGCACAAGAAATAGTCCTAGCTTCCTCACAGCATCTCATAATAGAAATAGACATAATGTATAGTGATAGCTACCATTTTCTAGTAATAATTTCTGTCCCATGGTTATAAATATAGGTATATAATCTAGGCCTGGCCAAAATAATCCATTGCTCTGGCTACAGAGTGTTGGGCTATTACCTGAGCTTGGCTATTTCTAAATAGAATTAGAATTAGTTTTTTTCATCTGTTGTTGGAGATTGTAAAGATGTGACCTGAGAACAACCGGTGGCCATGTTCCTTGACATACTGCAAATCTCCTCATGGAATAAGATTGAATATGCAGAAATTAGAGATATTCAGAAAGTCCGAGTACTATCATGCCCTATCTTAGTTCCTAAGGGACACAGATTGGCTCGGGATCCTGAAGATCTTCATTTGCTTCTGTAAGCTACCTTGTTTCCTTGCCAGGTGTGCTACCTAATAACATATCAAAAGTCAATTGTACATGGATCATGGAGCTAAATTTGAACGGTGCATCATGAATGTTTCTAGAAATGGGTCACCCGATATGATAGTAATTAGTCACATGTGGTTATCAGCTCTTGAAATCTGACTAGATTTTGAAGTCTTAGTTAAAGAAAACAACAAAAAAGTTATTAATAATTTGTATTATTCGTATCAGTTTTACCTATTTTACTTTTATTATGGCTACTAACAATTAAAATCATATCTGTGGTTCAAAGTTGTGGCTTACTTTATAATTCTAACGGACAGTGCTGATCTAGAGGAAAATGCAGAATGTATTTCTAAACTTTGTGTAAGCAGGGATTTCTTAAAAGGGACTCACAAACCCTAATATAAAAAAGAGAAAATACAGTGTAATACATTAAAATTAAGAATTTGAGTTTATCAAAATATATTACTTGGTTATAAAAGTGAATCTTAAAATAGGGCAAAATATTTCCAATTTGCAAAGCTCTCATATCGAGAATACATAATAAGTTTGTATAAATCAATAGGAAAATGACAGACAACCCAATAAAAAATGGCCAAGAAATTTGAACAGATGTTCAATAAAATAGTCAATTCATTTGTGAAAACCTGCTCAACACTATTAGTTATTGGGGCAATTAAAACCGAAACCACAATAAGCCATCAATTCCCACTGAGAGTGGCTCACATGAGACAGACTAGCAATACCAGGAGTACTGACAGCATGGAGGAACCAGAATTCTTACACTGCTGCTGGCGGGATACAAATTGGTACATCCATTATAGAAAGTTGTTTGATGGTATCTTTATTTTATTTTATTTTATTTTATTTTATTTTATTTTATTTTATTTTGAGACGTAGTCTCACTCCGTCGCCGGGGCTGGAGTGCAGTGGCCGGATCTCAGCTCACCGCAAGCTCCGCCTCCCGGNACCAGGAGTACTGACAGCATGGAGGAACCAGAATTCTTACACTGCTGCTGGCGGGATACAAATTGGTACATCCATTATAGAAAGTTGTTTGATGGTATCTTTATTTTATTTTATTTTATTTTATTTTATTTTATTTTATTTTATTTTGAGACGGAGTCTCACTCCGTCGCCGGGGCTGGAGTGCAGTGGCCGGATCTCAGCTCACCGCAAGCTCCGCCTCCCGGGTTCACGCCATTCTCCTGCCTCAGCCTCCCAAGTAGCTGGGACTACAGGCGCCCGCCACCTCGCCCGGCTAGTTTTTTGTATTTTTTAGTAGAGACGGGGTTTCACAGTGTTAGCCAGGATGGTCTCGATCTCCTGACCTCGTGATCCGCCCGTCTCGGCCTCCCAAAGTGCTGGGATTACAGGCTTGAGCCACCGCGCCCGGCCGATGGTATCTTTTAAAGTTAAACAGACACATACCCTTTGAACAACAACAACAAAAAAAACACTCCTGGGAATATGCCCAATAAAAATTCAGGGCATCTATATGTCAAAAAGCATGGATGAGAATATTCCTAGTACCTTTATTCATTTGAAAATAACCAAATGTCCATTAACAGTATAACAGATATATATATCATTGTATTTATTCAGTGAAATACTGCAATACTATAAAAAAAAAGGACGAACAATAGTGATATAAAAAACAATATGGGTGATTCTCACATAATGTTAGAAGACAGAAGAAAAAAGCATATACTGCATGGTTCAATTTATATAAAGTTTAAAAACAGGTGAAATGATTCTACAGTCTGAGAACTCTCCGGTTATCTTTGGAGATAAGCATTTCTAGTGATTGCGAGGGGGAACAAAAACAGTTCTGGAGTCCTGGTATTGTACTATTTTATAACCTGGGTAGTAATTACCTGAATATTTTAACTTTCTGACAATTCACTGAGCTTTACATTTATTTTATTTTATTTTACTTTATTTTATTATTTTTTTCTGAAGCGGAGTCTCACTCACTGTGTTGCCCAGGCTGGAGTACAGTGATATAATCTCGGCTCACTGCAACCTCTGCCTGCCGGGTTCAAGCGATTCTCCTGCTTCAGACTCCCGGGTAGCTGGGATTACAGGCATGTGCCACCATGCCCAGCTAATTTTTGTATTTTTAATAGAGACAAGATTTTGTCATGTTGGCCAGGCTGGTTTTGAACTCCTGACATCAACTGATCCACCTGCCACGGCCTCCCAAAGTGCTGGGATTACAGGCATGAGCCACTATGCCTGGCCTACATTTATATTGTTATACCTTTCTGTATTTATATCATAAATCAGTTATAAAAAAAAAAGCACAACAGTTGAAAATTTGTGATGTTCTTTCAGAAACAGATTGCTCAAGCAGACAAATAAGCAAAACTGTAGAAAATTTGGGGAGCATAATTGATCAACTCAATACCGTTACTTTATAGAGAATTTCCCATCCACCAAATACAAAATAAAAATTATTTTCAAGTATATATGAAACATTAACAAACCTATTCGTATCAAAGGCAAAAATGAAACCCCAGCAAATTCCAAAGAATCAACATTATATAAACTATACACTCTTACTATAAGTAAGGGAGGAGACCACCCTTCATATCATCTTATGCCCAATTTTTGCCTCCAAAGAAAGAAGAAGAAGTAGAAACTAAAAGACAGAAATGAAATCCACAGGCAGGCAGCCCGGTGCCGTACCCTGGGCCTGGTAGTTAAAGATCCACCTCTGAGCTAATCGGTTATGTTATCTATAGATTACAGGCATTGTATAGAAATGCACTGTGAAAATCCCTATCTTGTTTTGTTCTGATCTAATTACTGGTGCATGCAGCCCCCAGTCACGTACCCCCTGCTTGCTCAATCAATCATGACCCTCTCACATGCATCCCCTTAGAGTTGTGAGCCCTTAAAAGGGGCAGGAATTGCAGGGAGCTTGGCTCTTGAGACAGGAGTCTTGCCGATGCCCCCAGCTGAATAAACCCCTTCCTTCTTTAACTCGGTGTCTGAGGAGTTTTGTCTGCCGCCCATTCTGCTACATAAATATGCAACAAAATTAGAAATTAATAGTTATAAAACTAATAAAATAAATCTTATATGTCTGGAAATTAAAAATCATACTACCAGCTGGGTGCAGTGGCTCATGTAATCCCAGTATGAGGCTGAGGCAGGAGAATCGCTTGATCCTGGAAGGCAGAGGTTATAGTGAGCTGAAATTGTGACGCAGGGAGACTCTGTCTCAAAAAAAAATAAAAAAATAAAAAAAAAATCATACTACCAACTTATCTTTAAATTAGAAAATGGCTCTGAGAAAAAATTCACAAAATAGTTAAGACAGAATAACAATGAAAACCTTATGTTCAAATTCGTTAGAGTAGATTAAAGAAAACTTAAAGGAAAACTTAAAGCTTCAAGATACATTCATCAGAAAATAAAAGAGGAAATGAGCTCAATATTCAACAGAAAATTTAAGTAAAAGAATATAGTCAAAGAAGATAAAAAAGAAGAAAAAAAGAAATTACAGATAGAAGAAAAAAAAAGATAATTACAGAAATCAAAAAATTAAGAACAAAGGGGGAATAGAAAACATTCCCAATTGGAAAATCTAATTATTTAGAAAGAATAATAATTTAGATACAGGTTTGGCAAATGTAAGCAATAAAAAAATTAGGAAATACATTAAATGTGAGTTTAAAAAAAGAGAAAATAGAGAGCTAACGAGAATTTTTAAATAATAAAAGAGTATAGTGATCTACTACATGGAAAATAATTTGAGACTCAGAATAAAATGGATACATTTCTGGAAAATGAATCGATTCTGTTAGTCACTAGAAAAAACAGAAAAAGTGAATGGAAGGGCAACTACTTATGGTGCTAATCAAGGATATCCCTGGCTCGAAAAACAAAACCAAATAAAACTGGATTCTACTTGTTTTACAGGTAAGGCATACCAAATTTTATGAAATAAATAATCTCCTCCTTAGCGAAATTATTTCAGAAAGTGAAAAAAGGAGGAAAAACTGCGGAACTCATTTTTGTGAGTTTAGTGCAGACATTGGCCAACTTCCTGTAAAAGGCCAAGCAGTAAATATTTTAGGCTGTAAGGCTACACATTGTTTCTGTCCATGATCTGTGTATCTGTGTGTGTGTGTGTGTGTGTGTGTGTGTGTGTGTGTGTCTGTGTGTCTGTGTGTCTGTGTGTCTGTGTCTGTGTGTGTTACAGCCCTTTAAAAACATAAAATTTTTCTTAGCTCCTGTGTAGTTTGCCAACTCTTTGTTTAGCACTATCTTAACTGCAAATAAGGTATTACAAAGTCAGTGCAATGGGCACTGACAGGAAGTTTTATAAATAAAATTTTATTAGAACATAGCCATGCCCACTCATTTGTATATTGCCTATGGCTGCTTTCATACTACAACAGTAGAGTTGAGTAACTGCAAAAGATACTGAATGGCCAAATAAGAAATTTTTATAATTTGCCTCTTCACAGAAAAAGTTCGCTAACTCTGGCTTAAGAGAACATACAGGAATTGACTATTTCCACTTTGATGTTCTCTCTTACTAGCAACTCTCCTTGCATATTCAGTGCTTGCTATTCCTACAAGATAGGAGTTAAAACAAAAACAAGGTAAGGCAAAAAAATATTATGTATGAAGAGAGTCATTGTACAGATAAAACATCTTTATGCATCTAAGAACACAGCACAAAATATGTGAAGCAGATACAATAAAATAACAAAGAAAATTTGATAAGCAAATGTTGGAAAATTCAACACGCTTCTCTCAATATTAAATCAATAGGAAAAAATATCAGTTGTAGGTGATAGTTGATGTTCTATGGAGATTTTCTCATAACACTTTTCTTATTTCTGGGCATTTGTTCCTTAGCTTCTGTTTTTGCTTAAAAAGTCGTACCTGCGACTCTTCTGAGAGGATGGCGCTTAGATTGACGGAGCTATTTTTCCCATGGGACAGAGAGATGCCTGGGAGTTTACATCCCTTGTGGAATGTTAAGGGATGTTAACCAGTCACTCCTTGATTTGAGAAAATGACAGTCCAACACACTTGCCTTGAATTGCGACAATCTCTAAAGTGTATTTTGCCCTCTAGAGTTATTTTCCCAATCTGCAGGATCAGGCCAGGACTTTATCCGAAATTCTACCTTTCTTTGTCTTTCTCTTCCATGTTCTGCTTCCTGCACTCCCTTCACAGTATTCATAGAAGCATTTCCTTATTTTGTGGTATTTTTCTAGAGAACTCGAATTAAGACAGTTGACATTGAACGTAGTCGAGTGCAGACTCAAAAAAATCTGTAGTTTATTCACTCACCTTCCAAATGGCAGTAACGAACCCAACTCAAGTGACCAGCAGCGTATGTATATCTCCTGTCAGGCTGCTGTATTGCAGTTACTAAGACTTTCACCTGGGATGAACTGGGATAGGGTACAGTTGAATAGGGATGAACTGCCTTGTGCAACCTCTAGTATTTGGGAATATTACAGTACTCTCCTTAAAGTTAGAGATAAGACAAAGATATTGTCACCTCTATCATTTATCATTTTCTATGCATTAACTGCTAGAATTAGACAAGAAAAAGCATGAAGAACGAAAAAAAGAACACAAAAACTCATTATTTTATGATTAATTACCTGGAAAAAAATAAAACATTCAACAACAACAACAACAAAAATCTCTCCTACAATGAATTAAACTATTTTAAAGTAATGGTTACAATAAATAAGTTTCCAAATCAGTACATTTTATATATACAAACAAGTTACATGACATAATGAAAGACATCATACCATTTACAACAGTAACAAAGAATTTAAAAGCTAAGAATAAAATTAACAAGACATTTGTAAATTGTAGATTTTTGTTGTTGCTTGTTTGTTTGTTTTTTGAGACGGAGTCTTGCTCTGTTGCTCAGGCTGGAGTGCAGTGGGGCGATCTTGGCTCACTGCAAGCTCCGCCTCCTGCGTTCACGCCATTCTCCTGCCTCAGCCTCTCCGGTAGCTGGGACTACAGGCGCCCGCCACCTCGCCCGGCTAGTTTTTTGGTTTTCACTATGTTAGCCAGGATGGTCTCAATCTCCTGACCTCGTGATCCGCCCGCCTCGGCCTCCCAAAGTGCTGGGATTACAGGTGTGAGCCACAGTGCCTGGCCTGTAAATTGTATATTTTTTAAAAAACAGCTTGCCCAGATAGAAAGCTATGTCATGTTTTCAGATAGTAATACTAATAACATAAGCTGTCAATTTTTTAAGTTAATTTATAAATGGAACATAATACAAATAAAATGCCAGGAACATTTTAACCAGGAAAAGTAATTCTACAACTATATGAAAATGTTAACTTTTCATGACTAAAAAACAAAGATTGAGAAAATACAAGGTCATCAAAATATACTACGATTGTTCAGTAGTTAAAACCCAGTGGTGTAGGTAAATTAAAAACAGAATCTAAAGACCAGAAATTGGCCCAAATAAATTTTGAATTTTACCAAATGATAAAAGTATCATCTCAAACCAGAGGAAAAAATATCAACTATTTAAAAATGATGTGGGACTTGGTTATACACCATGGACTACTACTCAGCTGTATAAAAAAGAACAAAATCATGTCCTTTGTAGAAACATGGATGCAGCTGAAGGCCATTATCCTAAGTGAATTAATGCAGAAACAGAAAAGTAAATACCACATGTTCTCACTTATAAGTGGAAGCTAAACACTGAGTACATATAGACATAAAGATGGGAACGACAGGTACTGGGGCCTACTTTAGTGGAGAGAGACGGAGGAGGTGGGGACTGAAAAACTACCCATTGGCTACTATCAGTGACGGTTACTACCTGGGTGATAGGATCATTAATACCCCAAACACCAGCATCATAATATACCCATAATTTACCCATGTAACAAACATGCACATGTGCCCCCGAATCTAAAATAAAAGCGGCCGGGCGCGGTGGCTCAAGCCTGTAATCCCGGCACTTTGGGAGGTCGAGATGGGCGGATCACGAGGTCAGGAGATCGAGACCATCCTAGCTAACACTGTGAAACCCCGTCTCTACTAAAAAATACAAAAAACTAGCCGGGCGTGGTGGCGGGCGCCTGTAGTCCCAGCTACTCGGGAGGCTGAGGCAGGAGAATGGCATAAACCCGGGAGGCGGAGCTTGCAGTGAACTGAGATCCGGCCACTGCACTCTAGCCTGGGTGACAGAGCGAGACTCCGTCTCAAAAATAAAATAAATAAATAAAATAAAATAAAAGCTAAAATTATTTTTTAATAAATGAAGTGGGGAACCCTAAACTGTTAGAAAAACATAAAGTTGAATTAATTGTTCATACCATACAACAGAAATAAAATCATAATAGATCAAAGGTATAAATGTAAAAATAAAGTCACAAAAGTTCTATAACAAAACATGGTAGAAAGTCCTGTAATAAAACATAGTAGAATTCCTTTAGAATCTAGAGTGCAAAAGGTTTGTCTAACTGACACAAACTCTAGAAGCCACGAAAAAAAAAGAGATCATTTTAACAAGATAAATTATTGAAATCTTTCTGGCAAAAAGAAAAAATCATAAAGTCAAAACATAAAATCATAATGTCACAAAAATGTGATATATTTAAAACCAAAGCCAAAGTTCTAGTCCTTTTAAATTTAACAAAGTTCATACAAATTGATAACAAAACAATCAGCAACCTAACTGAAAATGAGCAAAGGATATTAATAAATTCTTCACAGTAAAAAAAATACATATGGCTTTTACACATATGCAAAGATATTCAATCTTAATCATATTGAAATACAATTTCAAAAATCAAGAATGTTCTCATTAACAAATAGAGTTGGTCAAAAGGAGAAGCTTTCTTGAAGCAGGATATTCTGGCCAAACTTGGAATAATTTGAGCACTAAGAAAGATAATGATTGCAATGAATTATTATACATTTTTTAAATGATGAGTGTAGTTTCATTAGAAAAGAGAAGGGAAAAAAGAAAAGGGATGTTCTTTAAAGAATCCCAGCTAATAAATGTAAAAGGAATGAAAGAAAGAAAATCAATGATTTTGCAATTCTACTCAATAATTGATTCAGACAAGCATCATAATGAATGTGGAAACCACTGAGTGAAATCTGATTAAAATAGAAAATATTCACTTACTTTTGAATTATTCATCCAAAGATTACTTATAAATTTCACAGGAAAATGTACCTTTGTAAAAGGGAGATCTGGTGGTCACTGCCTTAATTAAATGACCAAACCTAACATCACCAATAATGCCGGTTAACATAACCAATATTGATAACTCAATATACTTTATGTAAAATTCTTGCCAAAAATGGTTACCCTGAATCCAGTGATAAGAAAACAAAACAATCCGAAAAATCTAGAATATGATAAAATCTATGCCACAGTTGGCCTGGAATTTTCCTCTTTCTCTCTCTCTCTTTCTCTCTTTCTTTCTTTTTTCCTTCTTTCTTTCTGTTTGAGACAGAGTCTCACTGTCACCCAGACTGGCATGATCTCTGCTCACTTCAACCTCTGCCTCCCAAGTAGCTGGGATCACAGGAGCCCGGCACACTGCCCAACTAATTTTTGTATTTTTAGTAGAGATGGAGTTTTGCCATGTTGGTCAGGCGCATCTCAAACTCCTGACCTCAGGTGATCTGCCTGCAGGCGTGAGCTTCTGTGCCCGGCCTGGCCTGGAATTTTCAAAAACTCAGTGTAATAAAAAATAAAAAGGGAGAGAGAGTGTTCTAGATTCAAAATAACTAAAGCAATGCAACAACCTAATGCAGTTTGTCAAACTTGATTGAACTTCAGGTTTTTACATATATATGATATATTTTGGGAAATTGAAAAAATATGAATAAGAATTGTATTTTAAATTATATATGGAATTATTGTTAATTTTCTTAGATATGACAATAAAATTGTAATTGCATAGGAGAATATCATTACCTTTCAGAGATGCATGTGAAATATATATGGGTGTCATAATGTATGTAATTTGTTGCCAGATGATTCAGCAAAAATATATGTAAAGATAAGTTAGATGCGGTAAACTATTACCATTGCATCAGAGTTCATGACAGCAAAGGTTTGGAAAAAAATCTATATCCATCAAAAGGGAATAGTTAAATAATTATCCAAATATACAATGAAATACTAACCAGCTTTAAAAATTTATTTAAATCTCATAATGTAGTGGTATAGGTAAATTTCTAAAACATAACATATCTGATATTAAGTAATAAAAGAAGGGCAATAATTGTGTGTGTGCATAAAGATAATTGTGTAAAATCTGCATAGAAATTGAGCAGACGGGGGTAAAAGTAGGACAAATAGTTTTAGTTTATACTTCTTTTTAACACTGATATTTAACCTTTGTGAATGAATACCGATTTTAATAACCACAAAAATGTAACAAACAATGAGGCAAGTGCCAAGAATGTAGAGAAAAGGTAGAAAACATAACAGAAATAGATGTAAACATAATAATGAGAAATAACAAATGCGACAGCTGTGTTTCTGAAAAGCTAATAAATTTAAGCATGCTTTAGGCAAGATGGCTCAAGATAAGGAGAGGCAGTCATGACTAAACCTTAAGAAAAAAATACAGGAAATAACTAGTAACAAAACACAAGTTTAAAAACCTTAATAAAGGGCCCAAATTCGGAACAATTTATTTTAAAAGTCAGATTAAAAGAGCAATTTTCTAGAAAACCAATACTACCAAAATGACTCAAAATAAATAGAAAATTGGAATATATTTTAAATAGTTAGAACTCAATCAACAGTTAAAAGCCACATTTAACAAAATAACCAACAAAAAGTAGACAGGTATTTTATAGGAGACATCCACAAACATTTAAAGGACACATAATTCCTAACTTTTGCAAACTATTACCAAAGTAGTAAAAGCAGAAAAACTCCCAATTCTTTTCTATTACACTATTATAATTTTGGTATCAAACAATAGAAAATACAGTAAAACATGGAAAAGGAAGTCCAGCCTTACCTAAAATATAAATGGATGCTAAAGTGTTAACAAAATACTTAAAATATTGGCAAATCATATTTAATAATGTATTTAAAAATTCATAATAATCTAATACGATATCTTAGAATAGAAAGATAATTGAACAATAGAAAATAAGCATAGTCTTTTGTATATTATTTATATGCAATTTTCTTGTATAAGTATAGAATTTACAATTCGTATACTGGAATGTACATAATATGGAATTAACAATTTCTAGAATCCTTTAATGTGTAATCATGTAACTAAAAGATGGTAAAATGATAAATTTAATATAGTTTGTATATAGTATATTATTTTTATATATGCATATATAATAAGATGTATATTCACATATGCTATTAAACATTTTATTAGAAATTTATTAGAAATTGGCCAGGAGTGGTGGCTCACGCCTGTAATCTCTGCACTTTGAGAGGCTGAGGTGGGCTAATCATCTGAGGTCGGGAGTTAAAGACCAGCCTGGCCAACATGGCAAAACCCCGTCTCTACTAAAAATACAAAAATTAGCAGGGCTTGGTGGCAGACTCCTGTAATACCAGCAACTCGGGAGGCTGAGCCAGGAGAACTGCTTGAACATGGGAGGATGAGGTTGCAATGACCCGAGATCCCGCCACTGCACTCCAGCCTGGGTGACAGAGCAAGACTCTGTCTCAAAAAACCCCAAAAAATAAAATAAAACAACAAAAAAAAGGAATTTTAGCCAACAAAAACAGACAAGAAAGAAAATAAATAAAATGGCTAAGTATTGTAAAAAAAAGTATATAAAGAGTTTTTGTTATTCACATTTTTTTTGTTATTCACACTTTAGTTTATTGTCTAAATAGAAAGTCAAAGAGACTCTACCAACAAATATATTTAAAATAATGAGGATGCCCTGTAAGGTTGTTGAATATCAGATCATTACACCAAAAAAATTATATTTCTAAAACAAAAAAAAAATAAAATATCCTTTAAAAGTATTAAAAGTTGAAAATGTAGATTACCTAGAAATAAATGAAAACTTTATAAAATATTAAAATCTTCACAGAAGGATTTATAAGCAGACTTAAATTTATAGAGATATATGTCCTTTCCTGGATGACAGAACTCAATAGCTTGAAGACAGCAATCCTTATTAAATGAATTGACATGTGACAATAAAATATTTTTAAAAATTTTTATAAAACTAGATAAATTCATACTCAAATATATATTTTAAGATGAAAAGCCAAGAATGATCAGTACCAATTAGAACATAAAAACTAGTAAGAGGAGGAAAGAGTCAACTGGAAATCAAGACTTACTGCAAAAACACAGTAATTAAACTAGTGATCTTGGTACAGAAACAAATAAGTAGACCAATAGAACAGAATAGAAAGCTTACTTTAAAAGGCTCAATTACATATGAAGCCAAAGGTGTACAACAGGCAGTATTACAAAACAGTGGAGACAGAATGGCCTATGTAATCCATGGCGTTAAAATAGTTGGCTTTCTGCATAGAAGAAGTTCAGATTAGATTCTTACCTCAAAGTATACACAAAAATATTTTAAACAGATTAAAGACCTGAATATGAAAAGATAATTTTAAAAATATTTTACAAGAATGTATACGAGTAAATGCTATGTCATCAGAGCAGTGAAAAAATTTTAAACAAGACAAATATCTACATGGGTTGCTCCCTCCCTCGCCCAACAAGTTCTCTGCTCTAATCAAAAGGGCTTGTTTTTGGCCATCAGATATAAAATATGAACCTCCACACTTAATGCTTACCATTTGCTATATTATAATCCTGTTTTACTTTTTTTATATCAGTCATTATCAATGCTGAGAAGGGAATAGGCACTTTGTCTATTGTGTTTGCTGCTGTACCCCTAGATCTAGTACCTGGCACGTAGTATTCTCTGAATAGAATATTTAAAGAATTGTGAAAATGAAAAAAGAAAATGAGACTATAAAGTATTTGTACGTGTATGATATTAAATTAAAAATTTTCTGTACATTAAACTTACTATAAACATAGAAATAGTCCATATCCAAGAGACCATATTTGTTTTGCATCTAAGAGAAAGTTGTAAAGTCCAGAATGTGTGCGTGTGTGTGTGTGTGTGTGTGTGTGGAAATGTATAAGAAAAGCAAACAATTCAAGATAGAAAGGACAAAGGATTTAATCAGATTATTCAAAGAAGAGACAATTTAACTGGCAGAACACATGAAAAAGTGACCTTAGATATGATAGCAACAGGAGACAGATGAATCCCTAGGCAGACAGGAGAGGTTCCCTGATGAAACCTGACCTTCAAACCAAAGACAGCCTGAAGCCTGAGAACCTGAGCTGCCAGTTCTGGGTGGAGTCCACAACTGGAGTGAAAACTTCCCCCATGCCTTTTAACGAATTGAATGCTGCTTTTCCCAGGCCTGCCTGTGGACCAATCAGCATGCGCTTCCCCATTCTGAGCCCATAAAAATTGTGGACTCATCATCACAGAGGGCTACCCACTTTGGGTCCCCTCTTGTTGTTGAGAGCTTTTCTGTCACTCAATAAAATTCTTCTCTGCCTTGCTCACCCTCTGATGTCCACCATACCTCATTCCTCTTGGTCATGAGACAAGAACCCAGAACCCGTGGAAGAGCAGGTGTAAAAGGTGCTGTTTACACACACTCCTGCTAATCAAGCTACAGGAGTGAAAAAAACTGCTGGGCACCACACACCCCCGTTCATTGAGCTCCAGGCGGTGGGACCAAACAAGATGTGTGACGTACCCACCTTCACCAAGTTGCAGGCAGCAGGAAGAAAGAGAGCCATAACACTTCCTTGGGGCTCAGACCTCAGGACTCCCTGAGCAAAGCTGTAACAACCCTTGGGACTCCACGGTTGCTGGCATCTCTGAGTTTTGGGGTGCCACTGTCTCCCTTTTGTCCAGATACCAGGGCCCAGTGGCCCCAACAAAACCTGGGGAGAGGTGCCACTGGCCGTGGAGGATTCCGGCTGGTGAAGCAGCATTGAAAAAATTGTGTATCAGGTACACAACCGCTTTGTTGACATTTGTCTATAATAAACATTGACTGGCACTGCTTGTGGAAATCAAGTAGTATTTACTTACCTGAAGCACAGAGAAAAGAAAGCAAGTGTAGTCAAGGTATACCACAGAGATCTTAGCTACATTCTTCAGCACTGATGGTGTTTCCCTTTCACCACTTGCAGACCATAACATACAAGAAAGCTGAGGCTTTCTGTTGCCATGACATTCTCTTTCTAGATCTGAAAGCAATCTACATCTAAGAAAATCTGGCATATGCCAGTATCTCATCTGAGTCAGGTTTACCTCATCAATCTCAAAATTGTACAATCCACAATTCAATTACAAGTTATAAGGCATTATACCTAGATATTAACATAGATCCTCATCTGTTCCCTTGCACGTTCGCAGGCTAATATAGTCTCATCAAAGACAACACTGGTGGAAAAAACATATTCCTCCCAAACACATATGGAAGAGTTATCACAGTTGACTACATCCTATGACATTTAAGAAATCTCAAAATACTTCAGATAAGACCTATTATACAATTCATGTTCGTTGACTGCAACACAATTAAGTTAGAAGTTAGAAACAGGAAAATCAAAATCCCCATTAAAACTCATTGGTCTAAAAGAAAAATAAATCGTAAGAAATGTTACAATTCTTAGGGGTGAATAATAATAATAATAGTATATCTAAATGTGTGAGGAATACCTTAGGCCACATTGAGAGGGGGATTTACCGCCTTTACTGCTCCCATTAGAAAAGAAGAAAGACTAAAAATTAAAGAGTAACTGTCCAACATAAAAGATTAAGAGTAAGCAATAGGCCCAAAGAAAGTTAAGTAAAGAAGATAATTAAGATAACAAAATAGATGAAGACAAAATAGAAAAACTCAACAAATTCTAGCTATTTTAAGAGTAGGGAAATAAAAGCAAACTTCTGGTAATATTGATGAATAAAAAGATAGAGACAGAAAATGCAAATATAGTATTATGAATGACAAAGGAGACAGTACTAATGATACAACTGAAATTATAAAGAGAACTAGCAAATATTATCAATAACCTTGTTCAAATTAGATTGAAAACGTAGGTGAAATGAACATATTTCTGTTAAAAGTAAACCTAAGAAAACTAACTTGTGAGAACATAGAACATCTGAATAGCACTATCCTTAGTAAAGAAATGGAAGTGTTGCTAAAATCTTACACAGAATTAATACAAGCTCTGGGTGAGTTTCCAGGCAATCTTACAAAACATTTCAAAGACCAGTATAGTAGAAATTTGTATACCCCAAACCCACCAATTCCACTCATAGCAATTTAGCTAAGCAAAAACTTTATCCATGTGCACCAAGAGATGTTGACAAGAATAATCAAAAAGCAAAAAATTACAAACATCCCAAATTGTCTTTGACTGGAGAATGTTAAATGAATTGTGTTTTATTCACACCATGGAGCATGAAAAAGAAGAAACTACAACTGCATGCAAAAACGTGGGAAAATCTTAACATAATAAAACCCCCAAAGCAATTCAATATGACACACTCTTTATAAAGTTTAGCAACAAGCAAATGCAAACCACACACACACACACACACACACACACACACACACACATACACACAAATTCCTAAAAGGCAAACTAAACTTTAGGGCTGAGTGATGCAAAGGGAGAGGGGTTTGAGAGGTCATGGGTGTCCACGGCATTATTTATAAACAAACAGATAAGCAAAAATATGGCCATGACTGGACTAATAATGTTGTGTCATGAACCTAGGAATGTAATGAATGTCATTCCTCAGGCCAGAGGTCTTACAGAAAAGAAAAAGAAGTAATTGTATCTTCTGGTCTTATCGTAACAAATCTTAACCAACTACTTTACACAGGGAAAGAAAAGTTAAGGTTTCACCTGTCTTCAGTTGGCAAATATTTAGGATGATTAACATCCACATGTTGGTGAGGATATGGGGAAAGAAAACCTAAATATTGACCTTCAAATGTAAATTTATACAATGACTTTAGGGAGCAATTTAGAAATATCTAGAATACTTAGAATATTATCTGTTATCTAGATATTTAGAATATCTGAAGTCACACTTGCACTATGAGTTAGGAATTACACTTCCATATATCTGCGTTAAGTAAATTTCTTTACAAGCGCTCAATGGAGACAAGCACAAGGATCCTTCACTGCAGTATTGTTTATCACAGCAAAAACGCAGAAACATCACAGAGAAATGAACAAACTATGGTATATTCCTACTGGTAAACTGTATGTACTAAATTTGCATGTATTAACAACTTAAAACTATCAAGTTAAGTGAGAAAAGCAAACCGCAGTCAGATACACAGGGTATGATACTATTTAAGTAAAGTTTAAGAGTACACAATACAGTTTTGCATATTGTTTATGAATTCATTCAATACTTAGTAAAAGAACATTAGGTTATTACCAGTTCCTGAATAGCGAGTAGTTTACCTACAAGGCAAGAGAAGGGAGGGTTCCAGCGATCAAGCTTTGCTGGGATCTTTAATGTATTATTTCTTTAAAGTAAAAATAAGCTGTGAATTCAAGGAATATGGCAAAATAGGATCCGTTAAACCTAAATCGCACGTCGTGTGTTTGTTACATTATTTTCTTTTTTTCTGTAGGTTTTAATTATTTCATCAATAAAATTGAATTGAATTAAATTCTATTGAATTATGCAACAAAATAGCATGCCATCTCAAACTACCTTAAATGCCAGAGAACACCATCGGTTCCACAGCACAAGAGAATTATCGGAATCCTTGGAATGGTCTGATGTGTCCACTCTTGCCTGTAATTATTTCACTCAGCTAAAGCCTAAATTCCAACATGAAAAAGGAAAGAGATTTTGGGAAGAGTACTTAGCCTTCTGTAATATAAATTTTTATCAGTTATCAGAGAATGCTGAAAGTGCTCTTTTCTAACAGATAGTTGAGGCTATATTAAATCTAGACAAACTAAAATCATTCATAAATAAGCAATTTCAAAACACCTTAAATAAAGTCAATTAAAATATTTAATTTTTGTAGCATGTCTCTTTTAAAGAAATGTGTAAACACCGGAGAAAATATATAGAAGCAAAGTAACAAAATTATAAATACATGTATAAATGTAGGCCATATGAACATCTGAAATACCATAATTATGACGTTGTTTCCATTTCAAAAATTCAACCTATCAAAAAAATGTGGTCCTTGATTTCAGTCATGATACTGAGTCATCAAAATGTAACCACAAGCAAGTCTCCACTTGGATTTCCACTCCCTGTTCTTTTAAGAAGCAGGAAATCATAATCTCTGAAAAGGACACACCCGTCATCACTAATGACAGCCTATCTACAGTGTAATTTACATCAATATTCACTTGAATAATTTGTTAGAGGCCTTGTACTTCACACTTTGCAGTGGGGAAAGTGATTATTAAAGGAATTTGCCACAGGAAATAGTTACAAATAAAACAAAAACGTTACTGAAGTTGGGGGGGGGGCAAGAATCTTAGTCCATAACATAAAAAAATCCATGCATTTTAATCTATTAAACAAGTAATAAGCAATTAGTTCAAATCTAGTTAAATTCAATTATGAGTTATATGAAAATCTCAACATGAAATTCAGGGCCAGAATTCACTAAAACAATGTCTATTAAAATGACTAACTCACCATGAGTTGTCACGAAGAACTCTAAATAAATTCTAAAGTTTTAAAAAATGTAAAATAATTTTCCTAAAATCAGATTGTTTTAAAAATCTGTTTATGTTAATAAATATTTGACTTAATTTTAGTAAGTAAATTCTCCTTACACTTGAACATCCTTAGGAGGCATATAAATGATATACAAAGTCACATATACCTGATTGACAATTAGCCCTTAGGTGAGAATGTTCACTTTGGATAAGCTGGGTCAGTTCATTGACCTCTTTAAGTGTCTCCCCTCTGCATCTGTCATTTTATTCCTTCTTTAGGCAAATATTTAATGACTACCATGTTCCAGGCATTATACTAGGTGGGGATATATAGAGGTTAACAATAAGAGTATGTAAGTGCCTATCACTGTATAAGCAATTTACAGTCCCTGACATCATAAAATTTACAATGTAGTAGAGAAGACACAACTAATAAACTGATTTCAATTGTAATAAGAGCCAACAAGAAGATCTATAGGAGTCTAAATAACAGGGAAATAGTCTGAAAGGCAGGGTTGGTGTCCTTGAGAAAGGATAAGAACACTATCAGTTTCCAGCAATTGCTTATTATTTTTCCCCAGTTGCCCCATACAGCTTTTCTCTGAAAACCAATGCTGTATTTCTACAAACTTTATTAAGCCATTTCCTCATTCTTACCCACTTTTCTCCCACATCTGACGAGCTCTTCACTAAGAAGCCTACACTTGCCCTCCATATTTAGGTAAATATACTTCATCCCACTGAAGATTCGGAGACTCATATGAACACTCATTCACAATTAATTTCCTGCATGATGTTAGTAAAACCAAAGAGAATGCAGGTGTTGCTGATTAAAAGCTGCCTTTCTCCAAAATTGTTATATACCATTTCTACTGCAATCTGTTCTCTTTCATTGCCAGGAAGACAATGAGAGCAGGAGGGAAGAAAAGAAGGGAGGAATAAAAGAAGGTATATTAGTCTGTTTTCACACTGCTATATATAACTACCTGAGACTGGGTAATTGATGCAGGAGAGAGGCTTCATTGACTTACAGTGCTGCAATCTTTTTTTTTTTTTTTTTTTTTTTTTTTTTT
>NW_016807882.1:1436945-1442313 GCF_001698545.2 Rhinopithecus bieti
TAGCCAGGATGGTCTCGATCTCCTGACCTCGTGATCCGCCCGTCTCGGCCTCCCAAAGTGCTGGGATTACAGGCTTGAGCCACCGCGCCCGGCCATGTGCTGCAATCTTAACAGAAAGCATGACGGGGAGACCTCAGGAAACTTATAATCATGGCAGAAGGCGAAGGGGAAGCAAGGACCTTCTTCACATGGTGACAGAAGAGAGAGAGTGCAAAGGGAGAATGTGCCACACACTTTTCAACCATCAAATCTCATGAGAAGTCACTCACTCTTGTGAGAACAGCATGGGGAAAATCCATCCCCATGATCCAATCACCTCTCACCAGGCCCCTCCTCCAATTCAACATGAGATTTGGGTGGGGACATAAATCCAAACCATTTTAGAAGGGAAAAAGAAAATGAAGAAAAGAAGAGAGGTTAAAAAGGAAGGGAGGAGGAAAGAGGGGCAGTAGCAGAAAGTTCATGCCGTCCACATGAAGAGAACTTTGGTCCATCTTTTCCCGTCTTCCTTTTCCCTTTTCTTCCTCTTCTCTTCTTTACCTCCCTCCTCCTGTTTCTTCTTATCTCCTTTGTCTAACAATACACATAAATGTACAATTTAAAACTGATATCATGGGATATCCTCAGAACTCTTTTCTAAATGCAGTTTATATTGTAATGCAAAAATCAGCTCCTGGATGCAATAAGCACTCCACAGTATTGAAGACATTTTAAATAAAGCTGTCAAATCTCACTTCTCATATTTGCTACAGATTTAGAGTGAGAAGTGGTGGCACTTAAATTTCTGCCAGCCACCATTGGCACTGAAATGTTACTTTTGCTGAAGTTTATATCACTACTCTGCCTTTGCTTCTTGCTTATGCCTTTGATTTTCCTCACCTCTTCACCCACTGTACACCACCCCCAATCATTTCACACCCTCAAATAGCAACTACTCGGAGTTGTGTATTTATCTATGACTAGCAGACTAGTGTGAAGTTTTGGTGCAAAGTGATTGGAGAAGGGTTGTTCCCATATTATAGTAACATAGGCAACAACTTGGAATTAAGAATTAGTTATGTCTGATTTTAAAGCCTCTTAGCCATTTCTGACATTGGAGACTTCACTCTTCTTTAATACAGAATGTCAACCATTGCCTAAGTTTCTAGATTTGTAGTTCCCCACCTACTTTCATCTTCTTTCTTGTTCTCAGGCTGCCTAGAGAAGCTCAAAATGCTTCTCACGTGACCATTCATAGTAGTATGTTTCCCTTTGCCTCACTTCTTACCCAGCCTATTCCTGTGCTGAAAGACATTCATTGTTCAACCAAACGGATGGTCTACCATGGTGCTGGTCTCAAGAAACATATTCATTTCACCTAAGAGGAATTCCTTCTCAGTTCTTAAATTAACAGGTTATTTTTTTCTTCTTTCTTACAATTTGAAAGCAGAGTTGTAAAAGAAAAGTAAACATTAAAAAAAAAAAAAAAGCACAAGCAAGCAGAACAAAGTCTGCAAGGAAGAGTACTAAAAGGTAAAATATGCTAGAATAAATGGTTTAAAAGTCCTGACTAGTGACTTCCAGTAACAGTGCTTTGTTGAAACCATCATAATGGAATTCTCTCCAGCAAATAGCACAGTGCAACTTTCATTCAGTTTGTATGTGCATGTATGTGTGTGTATCCATCAGTTTCCAGAATTGTAGTAAAAAATCTAAGTATGTGGTGTAATGCAATGTGAGGATGAAGGAAAAAGAATGTTAAGACTTTGGCTAAGTGGTAAAATCCATTAGCAGAAACCTCAAAAATGCAAGCATAATTATGACCCCTGAAACTCAAATCAATTGTGCATGTCTGTGTGGGGAGTCAGGGTGAGGAGGAGTGGGGCTGAGTTGAATGAAATGGGGAAAATGAATGTGATTGGTGAAAATGAGAAACTCTAAAGCAGCCACTCAAATGACAAAGTACATCAATATGGTACATTTGTTCTGTCTTTTTCTAAAACTTTGAACTGATCATTCTGCCAAATAAATGAACAAACTGAAACTTAGCCGTCTGTCCCATCCAGCCCTACAATGATTAAATGCACAACAGCTTGTGAAAGAACCAAAAAGGAAAGCCAGGCTGGAGCTAGCCAACAACATATATCATGTGGTAGGAAAGTGTCAATGAATATGGAACCAACCCTTTTTAAAAAAAAAAAAAAAAAAGAAATGAAAAGAAAAAAAAGACTTGACAGTTGTTCATGAGAAGGCTGAGAAGGAGGGGGAAGATGATAAGTAAAGCTGACTCAGAAAGCACATGGTACAGTTTTGAAGTACAGCAGGTAGTTATGCAATGCTTGGTGATTACACCCTCAAATACAGCACGACAGGCGAGAACTTAATTTTTCAAACCTCCATGTTAAAAGCAAATTTTGAATCTGGCAATGAGGCCTTTTCCTTCCACTAGTGCCAAGTCAGAGTACAGCCATTTCAGTTGAATGCCCAGCTACAACATCCAGTGCATTTATCATAGCTAGTTATTTGACCACATTTTTGTGACTTATATTTCTTGATAAGAATAGTAGTAAATTGGACAAGTTTTTGCTTTGAAGTCTTCATATTCAACAGTGGAATAAAGGTTCGTCTTGTACCTATTAGTATCACATATCTTTTCCTAGCAAACTGAGACAACACTGGTTTGCATTTTAAAAACTGATATAAATGTAAGGGGTACAAGTACAGTTTTGTTACATGGATATATTATATATGGTGAAGTCTGGGCTTTTAGTGTTGACTGTCACCTGAATAGTGTACATTGCATCCCTAATTTCTTATCCCTCACCTCCTTTCCCTTCCCTGCCTTTCCAAGTCTCCAATAGCTATTCCACACTCTATGTCCCTGTGTACACATTATTTAGCCTCCACTTATATGTAAGAACAATGCAGTATTTGACTTTCTGTTTCTGAGTTGTTTCACTTAAGGTAATGGCCTCCAGTTAAGAAAAGGAAAGAAGGAAGGTGTATTAGCCAGTGTTCACACTGCTATAAAGAACTGCCCGACAGGGAGTAATTTATAAAGAAAAGAGATTTAATTGACTCACAGTTTCACATGACTGGGGAGGCCTCAGGAGACTTACAATCATGGCAGAAGGTACCTCTTCACAGGGTGGCGGGAGAAGAAGAAACAAATAAGAAAGGAGCTTCCAAATACTCATAAAACCATCAGAATGACATGGGGCAACCTGCCCCATGATCTGCTCTCCCGCCACCAGGTCTCTCCCTCAACACCTAGGGATTACAATGCAAGATGAGATTTGCATGGGGACACAAAGCCTAACCAGATCAGAAGCTAAAGAGACAGAGAAGGAAGGAAGGGAGGAAACAAGATATATAGGTAGGGAAGGAGCAATAGAAAGGAGCCATTAAAAAAATAGATGTGCATGGCTGAGTGTTTTATGGTCATTTTAATCGAGAATATGCTATGGTCTGAAGTATATATCCTCCTAAAATCCATATGCTGAAGACTAATCAGTATGTGACAGTATTAAGAGGTGAGACTTAGAGAGGTGAATAAATCATGAGGGCTCGATGGGATTTGTGTTCTTATAAAAGAGGCCCGAGGGAGCTGCCTTGCCCTTTCCACCATGTGAGGACACAGCAAGAAGGTGCCATCTATGAACGAGGAAATGTGCTCTCGCCAGACACCAAAAATGCCTGCACCTTGATCTTGGACTTCTCAGCCTCCAGAACTGTGAAAAATCAATTTCTGCTCTTTATAAGCTACTCAGTCTATGATATTTTGTTGTAGCAGCCCAAATGGACTAAGATAGAGTGCCATGAGAAAAACATCCAATTACAATAACTCGTGTTTCTATGACACATTTTCAAATATGAGAGAGAAAGAAATTGGAGCCAACCATTTTACGGATTTGACAAAACCAAAACATTTTTCCTGTTTTAAAAGATAACATACAGGCAATCTGTGTCATGCAAAGTCTTACAAAGAGAAAATTTTCGGTGGCACACTTAAAATGGAAAATTAGGAAAAATGTGTTGTTAGTATCATTTGATCATCCTTCCCTCCTCCTTTTTTATATGAATATTTTTGTTCCTTCTTGCTCTGTTCCACTTCCCCAATTGCATCCAATTTTCACTAAAGTGCCCCATAACACAAAATAATTCCTTCTTCACTGATAACTTATTTTCTTTACTTATAACAATAAAAAAAAGCAATTTTGTTGGAGAACTTCGTGCAAAGTGTGAATGGTTGCTATAAGTCTTAACCTCAAAGAAATACTTTCTAATAAAATTCAATTAGAGGTATACGTAGGATGGTTTTTTGTTTGTTTTGGTTTGTTAATTGTTTGTTTTGGCATGGAAGCCTTCAAAGTATACCTTGCTCATTCTGATAGAGTAGACTTTTATTCCATGTGTTTTTAGAATAATTATATAACTATTCAGTAGACTTTCTAATAAGTTGGGGACCTTTGGTTAAAAACTGACAACTTATCCTTTTGTTTGTAGCCTTGTGGCATCTTCTTGACTCCTCCCCTTATTTCTAGATTCACTATCATGGGAGGGTTTATTTCTCTCAAGTCCTACACCAGGGTGATGATGAGAGCAAGTAGTGAATGATCAGCCTCATTCAGTGACCAGCTCTGATTAGAAAGCCTTCTCACCCTTTCCCCAGTGGTCAGGTCCTCAGATACCCCTGCTCACCCACATGCCCAGCCTGTTACTACTGTTCCAAGCCCACCACATGCTAGCCTAGTCCATGTTAATAAGTGTCTGTCTCAATTTCTCTCCACATTCTCTTCTGGGAGCCCTACCATCACTGCATCTCTTTTGTGAGACCTGGACCCTTCATCACCTTCAGGAACTAGGGTCCCGTAAACGTTTTACTCTACCACCTCAAGTCACTCACACACACCCGGCCCAGGTCTTCTTATCAGTAACATGGAGCTAACACATCTTCATAAGGCTCTGAGAAATACATAACATAAAGAACCTAAATTACTCAGCCCAGTGCCTGACTGGAAAAGCTGAATAAAATAGCTTTGACTCGTTTTGCAAAAAGAGACAACAGAAGCCTAGGCCAGCCGCGGTGGCTCATGCCTGTAATTCCAGCACTTTGGGAGGTGGAGGCAGGTGGATCACGAGGTCAGGAGATCAAGATCAATCTGGCTAACACGATGAAACCCTGTCTCTACTAAAAATATAAAAAATTAGCTGGGCATGGTGGTGGGTACCTATAGTCCTCGCTACTCAGGAGGCTGAGGCAGGAGGATGGCGTGAACCTGGGAGGCGGAGCTTGTAGTGAGCCGAGATCACACCACTGCCATCCAGCTTGGGCGACAGAGTGAGACTCCACCTCAAAAGAAAAAAAAAAAAAAAAAAAAAAAAAAAA
>NW_016807882.1:1442529-1472756 GCF_001698545.2 Rhinopithecus bieti
AAAAAAAAAAAAAAAAAAAAAAAAAAAGCATAGCTCTCCTATTTCTCTGTCTCTCTGATCTTCTGCCTCTCTCTTAAAAGGATGCTTATGACTACATTGAGCCCACCCAGATAATCCACGATAATCTCTCCATTTCAATATTCTTAATTTGACGACATCTGTAAAGTTGTTTTTGCAATTTGTATGGCAAAAGTAACATGCTCATAGGTTTCAGGGATTAGGATATGGACATCTTTAGGGTGGTATTATTGAGTCTATAATAAGCTAAGATGAGCCTCTCTATATGAAATGCAAAGTGAGATGTGTCTTCTACTTACTTAAAGCTGTGGTTTGTTACTAAGTGCATATCTCCACTAACATTTTAAACTAGTTTTTTAGGGCTCTTGAAGAATGTTTAGTTTTTAAAACAATCACTGCACTTTGAACTTTAAACGTATCAGTGGAATCTGAGCGGAAGACATTTCAAAGAAGGTTTATATTTAGAGCAAATATCTATTCACTCTAATCTACTTTAAAATCTGCTGTTTTCCCAGAGAGACTTAATCAGGATTCCAAATCATAAATCAAAATGAAAAAAGGAATATAGTGTACATTTAAAAATCATATTTACCATTCATCTATACCAACTAAACACTGTCAAAATATACAGAGCCTACATTTATGAACCAGTGTTTTAAATACTCTACCATAGCTGATAATTCATTTGCTAATCGAAGTAGTATTTGATATGATTTACAGAAAACTGGTGACCATCAGTCCCCGCTACAAAATACAGTATGTGGATCTGTGAAGATATTTTCATTCACTCATGGTCATTAATACAAAAGGCAATGTATTTGATTAAACACTAATAATTAAACTACATAGTGGAAAGAACTGAATTTTTAAAAATCTATATACACACATAGGTATAAAATATTTAGATCTCATTTAATGTCCTGTAGGGGAAGACATATTAGAGTCTGAACTCTAGAACCAGATCTTCTCAATGTGACTTACTAGCTCTGTGATCTGAGAAAAGTTCCTTAACTCTGTAAACTCTTCTTCCTACCCATGAGATAAGGATAATATATGTACCATATGTCATATTATTGGAGGAAGTTAATGAGATTATATAATATTAAATCTATACAAGATAGATCTACACTTGGTGTATAGTAAAATTTGAATAAATATATGTTACTATTCTTACCATTTATTCTACCATTTCACATGTTAAGATTTTAAACAAACCGTCTTCCTAATCTCCTTTACAGATCACTGAGAACTTGCAACACAGAAGCCAGAGTGAATGTTGCTCTAAAGTAAGTCTTATCAGGTGTCTCCTCTGGCTTACCAACTCAGGCTAAATGAAAGCAGAAGTCCTTATAATACATGCAAGGTCCCTCAGTTCTTTGATAGCAGTTGCTCCCCCACTCCCCACAGTGCCTTTCATGCTGTTTTTGAGGGAATGCCATCTTTCTTCCTGCCTAAATGCATTTACACTTGTTCTTCTTTCTGTTTGGAATATTTTAGTCGCAGAAATCTGCTGGCTTCCTACCTCTTTCAAATCATGAACATTGAGCCCTTCCCTGATCATGTGGGATAAAATAACCCTTTGCTCCTCACAACATTCTCAATTACTTTCTGGTTGATTTTTCTCCAGAGTACTTATTCCTTTTCTGTCATATGTTATAAATTACCTGTTTTTCTTATCTATTGCCTGTGTTTCCCATGCATTTACAAACTCTAAGAAATCAGAAAATTTTGTCTCCTTTGTTCATTACTGCATCCCCGTTGCCTAAAATGATGCCAGGGAGATATAAGATATTCTGGTGTCTTTGTTTAAATTGATGCTTTTATTTTCTTTCAAATGAGGGAGAGCCAGACCAGGGCCCCTCATTGACTGTAAATCTCTTCTACCATCCTTTGAACAGTATGCTCCCCTTTACTGTTCTCCATTGTCAGGACCAAGTTGTTGATGGGGCTTCCTGTCTAATACTTTTTACACATCCCTGGCTCATTTACTTTACCCCTCATGTTTCATGTGGCAAGAGCAAATATGACTGGAATATATGATATAATGGGAACAGCTCCAAACTCCTTATTGCCATTTGATAAAATTTCCACCCTCTTTATAATAGTCATCTTCCACTGTTGATGTTTTACTTTGCTAATCACACATGATTCCATTTAATGTTCATAGTAATCCTGTGACATATATACTACAATCCATAGTTTACAGATGAGGGAACAGAGTCTCAAGGAGTTTAAGGAAATCTGAAAATGGTGAGTAAGTCCCATGAGAAGTGACTTGGACTTAAAGATGTCTCTCTCCAAAGTCTATGTTTTCAGCATTCTGTTATATCGCCTCTTTAACTGTGGAAAATCTGACACCATTTTTGAAGTCTTGAAACCTAAAACTGCATTGTTTTCTGGCATCCCCAGAGAAAAACTAGTAGTTGAAATATATATAAATGTATTTCTACTCCATACAAATTCCAATAAAGATAAATGCTTTCTTTTTATGTTTCTTAAATACATGTGAATTCCAGATGTAGTTTTGCAACAAAACATCCTCTGTGTTGTTGTAGAAGGCAGTCATTACTTCTGCTGATAAAGGATGGTATAAGAAGAATCAGGATATTCATATGAGATTTAAGTCAGATCAGAGAAGAATCTGATTTATGAAGTTGACTAAGTAATAGAGCAGAGAGCCACGCTCAAAAGAAATAAATATTGAAAACAAACAGAATGCAGGGAGAAAACGAGTCAATACAAATTCTCTGTAGTAAGAAATAAATTAAAAATAAAACTGGAGACTACATCCTGAGTATGAAAAAAAAAAAGCCTTCTGGATGAGTGATATCAGATCGCATATGTGCTCTCAGAGTTAAGAGTTGAATTGCTGTCAACAGATTCTAGAGGGGCTCGTTTTCCTGACATCTCAATGTGCATATTGCATCTTCCTAAACAACAAATGCTCACACGGAAAGGACATTACCTGGAGCTCAGCCAAGGAGGTTTACCAGTTTACAGGAACACAGTCTATATTTTATTCCTGCATTTTTATTGCAATCATTATTTTAGTCTCACAAATATTTTTCAAAATTTATTCCTACCTTTTTTACTTTTTGCCTATCTGAAAAGCATCAGAGCTCAACTCCCCACTTTTGCAATATGCTCTTCAGTTTAGCATATTATCTTTTAACAATTATGTCTAAAAAACGCAACCTAATGATAACAGACAAAATACCACCATGTTGAGGTGAATGTGTTGCATAAATAATTCCTAATCATATTCAAGAATATTTTGTAGTTGAGGACTTGTGTCATTCTATTTTTTTAAAAAACTATATTGAAAATATATCCTTAATGTTTGCCCAACCATAGGTTCTTAAGAATCGTGATCATATGCCTAGTTGACATATGACTGTATCATGTACTTCATATTGCTTTGGTGATTAAAAATTATTTTAAATGACTAAATTAAAATATATAAATAAAATACTTGAAAACTAGGAAAAGCTAAAACTTTTAAGGTTACATTATATTTAAATCAAAACCCACAAAATCTAATAAAAAATACAGTTCTGTTTCCTCATTACCTAGGGTGAATACTCAGGAGGCATCAATCTTTTGCTCTTTTCTTTAGTTGCAACTGATACAGGCACCAATTTTGCATGTTATAGGCATCAATATACCAATCTTATTTAACTCTAATTGTTCTATGTCACAGATCAGGGAGGGAGACATGAAGGCAAGTTTCAGCTTTAGCTAAAGTCATTAACTTCCAGTCTGTTAGAAGCAGTGCCTGCTCCAACATGTTGAAGAAACTTGGGCCCCACTATTTCTACAAAGCTCTGTTAAGAAGGCTGAAATTTTGGATAACCCTGGGCACGTGAGAAAAACATTCAAAACTGCTGTAGACAAGGGGTGAAAATTTAAGTAAATTCAACTGGAATCTGAAATTTTGCTGCACTCAATGGATTTTGTTATATTACATTTACTTTAAACAGAAACAGGCAGCCAAAACCAAAAATGTGTTCATTGAAAACCCATTCTCAAGGCATATCTATGTGCAGTGAAAATAGGCACCTCCTGAAAGACAATGAACAAATAAAAATAGTTGATCTACAAATGTGAAGCATCAGAACACTTACAAGATGATTTATTCTGATCTTCAGATACTAAAATGAAGCTTGAATTCACAAATAACTTCAGCTGTAATGATTCATTTACTCTCTTGACATTGGTGATATCACTACCAACAATGGTATAACTAGATCTTGATTAAACTTACGTTTATTTTCATTTGAAGAGCATTTCGTTATGATTATCCTAATTGCTAACTTTTGAAGTTCACTTAAGTTCTTGGTACTTATTTGTCCAGTTAATCCTCATAACGAAAGTGTTAAAACTTACTCCAATGGGTTATCCTGATGGCTAACGAATTTATATATGCAAAGTGCTTTGTTCCTGGCACAAAATATAAATTTAATAAGTGCTAAACATTTGTCAAGTAGAATTATTTTCCACATTTTACAGTTAGAGAGAACTTTTAAATTATAGAGCTGAGCTTCTAGGGTCATGTTCTTGTCCACAATTCTGTGTTTCATACAGTGTGGACTGTACGCAGTTAGAAGTCATGTGCATACACATCTCTTTAATGTCTAATTCTCTTCCTTTACAGTTCCACACTGTCAGTCTCATTTCTCACTAGCCTCTGCTTTATACTTTCTCTAGCAATATGCTTTTCTTGCTTCAGAGTGACCTTTAAATCCCAGAGCTACTTCTTACTTCTGGAACAATTTCCAGGAAAGCATATTTTATCTTATGTCTAAATGTTTGCTTCAGGTATACCTATTTTCTGAAGCTTTTTCAGGTTGACTCCATCTCTTTTCAACTTCTAACTTATCTGTATATACCCTGACCTCTTAATATTCTTCATTTCTTTTCTTTGTATAGAGAAGCATGCTTAGGAACACATCTGTTATTCTCTCTTTTGAATTCTGTATTCTTAGGAAGTAGCAACTATATCTGAAGCCTCTGTTGTTGTTCCATACAAAGTTCCAATGTATTATAAATTGTAACCTTCTAAGGACATCTACATGAAGAAGACTGCACCTTTGCCAACATGTCCCAAAGAATAATACATCATCAATGATCAAACAAAACTATAAGAAAAATTTGATTATGAAATCCAAATTTTTAATATACTAAATATTGTACTATTATGATGTATATTCCAAAGATTCAAACTACTTCTTCTCCTCCATTTAACAGGTCTGAAGTTCAAAAGCAAAACCTTCTATCCATTAATAAATCATATGCTGTATGTCTAAGAACTGAAGTAGAGTATACAATTATACAAAGAACCCACAATGTTCAAATAATAAATCACCTTGGTATTTAGAAAGTATTGTGCCATGAATCAAAACCTTTATTAGAATCATAAGATATCTTACATCAGAGTAACTATGAAATATTACACAGGTTTTTTCAGTATGAAGTCATGTAAAATTTTTCTGATAGGAGATTTACACGATACATATTAATATGACAGTTTTGTATTCTAAAAGCATTCTTACACTTGGGAGTGAGTCTGATAAATTAAGAATGGTCCTCCATGTCTATTCTGTACCAGGTATTAATGAGACAATAAACAAATGATTTATCTTATCCAGGTCTCAATTTTCTAATCTGCAAAATGGATGGATTGACACAATCCTAACTTGTTTCTAAATTCTACCAAAAATTTCTAAATATTTCATACAATTTTTTTAATGATTAGAAATTATTATTCATAAAAATAATTCATTTAGTCATCATATTCTATATTAGATATCTATGGCATTCATACTTCACTATTGAAAATCCATCCTATGGTGCTACACTGCTGATGGAATTATATTATAAGCTGTGCTACTCTGAGCAGTTTTATAATTTATTCTACTTAGAATGTTTCTGTAATGAACATTGTTTTGATCATTATAGGAAAATAATTTCTCTATTAAGACAGCTTTCAGAGAAAAACTGATAAAATACAAATATTGCACATAAATTTTCAATTGGGTGCTTTTAAAAAATTAACTAATTCATTAAAGTAATTATAAAAATTAAACATGTTTTCAGAGAGGGAGAGGTAAGGATGGTGGTATTTTAGGGTAGTTTGTGACATTATTAGGATGTAAATATTGTTGCCAACTTCTCCCTCTCTCCTTTGCTTCTGAACCTCTGTTTTTCTACTCTCAACTTATAAATGCAAAGAGAACTAGGAGACATATCAAAAAGCAAACAAAAAATACATCATCTTAGTAAATCACACCCATTTTCCAAGCATGAACATTGGTACAGTTTTTCTGAAGAGTATATTTCTTTATAGTGATCTCTGTCCACATCAGCTCTGATTATCAATAGTTATAGAAAACATATTCAGACAGGAGAGACATTCAACACTGAAGACCAGGATGCCAGAGGCAAATAATGACTTAATAGAAATAATTCATTTTAGATAACACCAGGGATTTTTCAAGTAGATGCTCCTGGGTTCTCGTGCCTGACAGCTGTGTGGGTACAGAAATGGTAGCTACTTTCTGCAGTGTGTGTCAAAAGTAACAACTTCTAAACTTTTTTTTTCAAATGGCCTTTTGAACTGGAAAGGAAAATATCAGAGAGAACGGAAATCAGATTATGTTTTGCTCCTCCTTTCCAACAACTTTAAAATAGATTTAGAGGTTGCCTTGCTAAGGAATTTGCTAGCAACATACAAATAAATCCATTTTCAAAGTAAAATGAACAAAGATGGTATGACTATAAATACATCAGCTACCTTTCTGGATTTGTCCTTATTTATCTCATCACTCAGTTCTTTGCTTCACAAAAGCTTGATTATTCCTGTTAGGATATATTAAGGAAAATGTCATTTGAAAGGAAAAGGCCTCTGCAAAGATCCAAGTAGTAGAGTATAAAAAGAAAATCTCCATTTGGCTTCACTGTTTTTTTTGTTTTATGATATTGACCCTTACTATTTACTTACAGACTTTTAAAGCTAGAAAGGAAATGACACAATTATCTAGCTTACCTCCCTATTTTAAAGTAAACAGATTTTTGTTTCATTCATGAAATGCAAAAATCATTGCTGTACTATAATACAATATTTCCTAATATGAACATACTTTGATTCTGTCTCTACCATGCTGTTTATTCCAAAGAACATCCTTTTCAGCAGAGTAACTGTTAAAATTGCACAGCAATTGAAACCTTTATTTTCAAATATATTTGCAAGTAACTGTGTCCAATTTTGAAGCCCTAGACTTAGGAACATATGTGTAACTTTTTTAAGTTACCTAGTAACCTTAGGATAGGTTGCACCTCATCAAACTGGTTATATTATGTGCAGTTCAATGTCAGGCCTGCTGAATCAATTAGAAAATACATAAACTGAAATATGAGTTATGTCTTGCTAGAATGAAAAATCAGATGTTATGTCTGTTTTTTAGCTTGATATGTGCCCTTGATCTTCAGCTGTCAGATCAACTTTGGACGTTTTGTTTTTTATGGTTTACAAAGTATTCACAGGTGTGAGACCCCAATTTTTTTCAACAAAGGGAGTATTTCTTCACAATTCAAATAATCTTATATACAAAATACCTTGTCTATAAACTACATCTTACTGTTACCACTGAGATAGGACATCATGAAATAGTAAAACAGAAATCTAGTCTTTTATGGTTCTCTGTTTTTAAAATGTACATATACACACACATATGTATTTAATTATTATATACTTATATATATCCACCAACACTTGAATGTGTATCAGTTATAAGTCACAGAACTAAAAATCACACAGTATGTGTCATTTTTTATTTGTATTCAAAATCTGTAAACTGAACACAAAGTTTGACAACTTATGGGGTTACAAACCACAAACAGGCATAAGCGTGACCAGAAATTATGATTTTCCCCTTTTAATTCTGAAATTAATTCTGTGAAATTTATTCACAGTATCAAGATAAAGTTTGGAGAGATAAGGAATCAGGAACTACTAACAACATCTGTGACCATTATCTCTATGATATGGGGGAAAAAAAGCTTTAATAGAAATTTGTGAAAAAAAAACATTGTCAATATTATAAAAACTAGGAAGGAAAGAATAGGGAGAAGAAAGATTAGCCAAGCTAATTATGTGCTTAAGTAGATTTTATCTTATACTTTATTGCACTATATTTATTTAAGGGTGCCCAGGAATATGCTTTTATTTACCTTTGCAATATTTTCTTAATTAAAATGTCTTCAAACATATGATTCACGAAAATCTGCATTGCTCCAAAGAAAATTATTTTCAGAAAATTGCATTCTATTCAGTAGGCATAATTAGAACCATAAGACTTCCAAGAACTTTTAGAAAGTCCCCTTAAATCTTTGCAAATTTTAAAATAAGAATTCCTGCCATGCACAGATTATTAGGTCAATATTTATATTCAAATAGAGAGAAACAGAATTGTAAAACATGAAATAATTATGTTTGGCTATAATAGTTTACATGCTCCAAAGTGTTTTAATATATTCAACCTTATTTAGTTGAAACGACTCTACATCATAGGTACTTCATTATTATTACATGGCCTAAACTTCATCTGTATATCAATTTATCTCCCTGATGTCATCCTACCATTGTCTTTTGTACCCTTCCCATGGCAACAACAAAGATAACAAAAAAACCATCTGAGCTCAACCTGGTAGGTAGGTTATAAAGAATCCATCTCATATGCATCTGTATTTCAAATCCCAGTTGAAGTATTCACAATCTAACATTAATCGCTATTTTAAATATCTGAACACCAGTGTGCCCAGTTACAGGGAAAGGCCATTCACTGTTGGTAGAGACACGGTATTGTCTTTGTCTTTGTTTGTGTTTGTTAAAATTCCTCAAAAAATAAGAATACTTTATATGCATTTTATATGTATAGCATACCTCTGTATATATCTGTACATGTGATAACTATTTAAATTACAAGTTCAAAAGTGCAAAATAAGCAGCACCAGAAATCAATATGATGAAGAATATTTTATTTCTGGACTCAGAAAAATGTCTTTGTGACTTTGGTATACTATCCATCATTTGACAGAGTGGAGAAATACAGATTTTTATCTGAGACCTTCAGGTGCTGGCTTCATTTAAAATTACAAGCATCGACAGCTCATTCAAGTGTTTTGATAATAAAATTGTCAGTAGTCCAAAATATTGATTTCAATATTTAATTATTCAGCAAATGATTAAAAATAAAATTAGTATTAACATGTGAATGTGTAGTTTTCTTAACAATATTGGCCAATATTATTTTAAAGAACATCTCTGAAAGTTTTTACGTAAGAAAACAGACTGTCCCAGAAATCCTGGTCCCAGTTATTCTGAAGTTTCCTCTGATTCATCAAGTTTCCAGGCCAACAGAAGCCTGGGGCTCAAATATTTGTAGCAAATCGGTGACTCAGGGTAACACAGCAGAACCCTGAGAAACAATCAAGAAGGAATTGCTTATAATCATGTGCTCAGTTACACAAAAGATACTCATTTCTTTTCACCACCACCCACCAAAGACCCGGGAGGATCCAGAGGCCATAATAATAGAATAGGTTACCAAAGGAAACACAAGATGACCCATTAAATTTGAATTTCAGATACACAAACAAAAAATTTAAAGTATGCTACAGGCACTATTTGAAGTATACTTATACCAAAAGAAAATGTTGTTTATCTGAAATTCAAATTTAACTGGGCAATTTTATTTTGTTTTGTTTTATTATTTTGATAAATCTAAGAACATCCTTACCTCCACATACATTCAAGGCTGATCAGTGAGGGAAGGCTAAGAGTTTTAGACAAGAGGCTAGGCATGGCGGCTAATGCCTGTAGTCCCAGCACTTTGGGAGGCTGAGGTGGGACAATTGCTTAAGACCAGGAGTTTGAGACCAGCATGGGAAATATAGCAAGACACCACCTCTACAAAAAAAAACAAATTAGCTGGTTATGGTGGCAAATGCCTGTAGTTCCAGCTACTTGGGAGGCTGAAGCAGGAAGATTGCTTGAGCCCAGGAGGTTGAGGCTGCAGTGAGCCATGATTGCACCACTGCACTGCAGCCGAGGTGACAGAGCAAGACCCCATCTTAAAAAAAAAAAAAAAAAAGAAAAGAAAAGAAAAGAAACTGAAATTCTAAACTAATCTAGGCCAGACTGGACTTTTTTCAATACAAAAGTGACAGGAAAGTTTTAAGTCTCCCATAAATCTCATTAAAGGGTGACAAGGAGAAAAAAAGTAAAACTTTAAGTTTCATGTTTTTATGCCCCTTCAATTTCAGATTTTCTCAATAAGACAATTAAATATTCAGAGCTTGATAATTGAGTTCAACTCTGCATTGTTATTAATCCTATCTTAGTCCGTACAGAGTAACCATTACCATCCCTAGAAATAGATGCAACGGGCATTTTAGAATAATAGTTGTGACATCCTTTGAGGACAAATGCAAAAGTTCTGATGTGGATTCTCAGACATCAGTGCAGGTTTGGGAAATACCGACAGCCGAGATGGTGCTGAAAATGAGAACTCTCCAGCCTCTCCTTTAAAACCCCTGGGCAGACATAAAAGTGCTTGGCTGGATGTTTAAAGTGGGAATCTCATGAATGCATTCTTGATAAAGCTTGCTGAAGATGGTAATTCCTCTGCAGTTTCCAGTGAGCTCTCATGAAAGAGGGATGTCTAGAAAGTGACATTTAAACACAAACTCAGATACTGATTTGTCTTTTAAAAATTGAGCCTCTTCCTATAGAAATAAGGAGGAAAAAATGTATGAAAGTGGCCGAAGTCTTACATTCTGACATCCCTTCCTAAAGTGTCTGGGCATGCCATAAAAGAAGCAGGCTCATCTAGTAGAATGGGCAGAGCAATGTATGCTATCCAGCTACTTGGGGAAACTCAGAAGGCATAAAAATGCAGGGAATTCTGGACCTGTCCCAGGGAGACACTTTTCAGCCTTGATTAGAATAGGTCATTGGGATGCTTAGAAGATTGATAGCTGATATGAAAAAGAAAACATCTTTTCCTCTCTGTCCTAGAGACTGCCATGTGCCAAAAATGCCTCTACATGAAAAGATATAAGAAATATCATGAGAGAGCTGTAGGAATAAAATGTTTGAAGATACATCAGAAGGAAAGGAAAATAAATTCTCCACATATATGTCATGGTTATAAACTTTGCTCCAAAACGATGTCCAAAAAGTGATTAAAGATAGCAGAAATGGTAATCAGGTTCAAGTGACAAAAGTTGTTTTTGTGGCCATAGTTAACATCTTTGAAGTCAGGTATAAACTGCACGAATAACAAAGGAAGCCTACTGTCATAGACTAAATGTCTGTGCTATGGTTTGAATATATCTTCCAAAAGTGTGTTGGAAACTTAATCCCCAATGCAACAATGAGGTGAGGCCTACTCAGAGGTAATTAGACCGTGAGGGTGGTGTCCTCATGAATGAATTAATGTTAGTATTGCAAGAGTGGATTTGTTATAAAAAGGGGAGTTCAGTACCCTTCTCTTTCTCTCCCTCTCTCTCTCTCTTTCTTTCTCTCTCATTCTCTCTCATCCTTTCTTACCTTCTCACCATCCACCATGAGATGATGCAGAAGAAGGCCTTTTCCAGATGCCAGTCCCTCGATCTGGGACTTCTCAACCTTTGGAACGGTAAGCCAATAAATTTCTGTTCATTATAAATTACCCAGTCTGTGGTATTCTGTTATAGCAGCACAAAATGGACTAATATAGTTTGTGTCTCCCCAAAATTTATATGTTGAAGTCTTAATGCCCGATGTAATGGTATTAGAAGATGAGGCCTTTGGGAGGTAATCAGAATTAGATGAAGTCATGAGGCTGAAGCCCTGTGATATTAGTATCCTCATAAGAAGAGAAAGAGACACCAAAGTTTCCTGTTTTAATTGCATGAGGACATAATAAGAAGGCAGCCATCTGTAAGCCAGGAAGAGGGCCTTATACAAGGACCAAATCTGCCAGCACCTTGATCTTGGACTTTCTAGCCTACAGAACTATGAGAAATAAATGACTGTTGTTTAAGCCACCCTGTCTATGGTATTTTGTTATGGAAGCACAAGCTGACTAAGACATCTACCATTCTCCCAAAGCTAATAAAATTAATTTTGGAAAAGAAGGAGAGAGAGGTCAAAGTCACCGAAGAGAGAAAGAGAGAAAAGACCAAACTATGTACAATTATGAACATCCCTGCCAGGGCTTTAAGGGAACAGATGACAACTTCCTGGAACATATGATGACTTCAGAGGCTTGGGAGTAAATCAGACAGACTGACCCTGTTTCCTTGAATGAGTGCTTAAGTATTCAATACCAGCTTGGTAGGTCTTCTGCTCATGAACTGATAGGATTCTACCAGAAAGTTAAAAATAATACAGAAAGCCTAACTTGTGCCAGGCAAAGAGAGAAACTGGTCTGCATAAGATGCTTAGAGAAGCCCCCTCTGAGAATGCAACATTTAAGATGAGAAGGGGCCAGCTTTGAACATTGGAAGGCAGAAAAGAAGAGCAGTCCAGACTGATGGGACAGTGCATGCAATTGTTTCAAGGTGAAAAAAATCTTGACATCTCTGAGGTACCGAACAGAAGTTGGTTTAACTAGAGCATAATGAGAGAGCAAGTCACTCCAAAGAATTTAAAGAGGTAAGTTGTAAGTTGAACAGGAAAATAAACGAGTGAATAAATAAATGATTACTATGAAGAATGATTGCATTCCATTTATTAGACAGATTTGTGAAGGAAGGATTATCTAGGTACACAGTGAGTTATGGCAATTTTATAGAGGAAGCAAAGCACAACGAATTTCTAAGACCTACAGAAAGAACAGCATTTGAAATCTCGGGGGAAAACAACATGTATGTCAGTGGACATGGAGCTCTGTGGTCCAAAGGCCCAGGAAGTAACAAATGGTAAGAGAGACACACTTCTCCTGATGTGCCAAGAAAACTGATGGAGCAGAGATTCCTCACGCATGACCCCATGTTTGAAAAGTGCCAGTGCAAAGAAAAGCTCCAGTTGCTTTCCATGAAATTGCAAGATCATCCTTCGAGACAGGTGTTAAGCGATATCCTATGTACTTACAATTTTCTTACTTAGCAAAGAATAGCTTGTAAAACTCATTTTGAGAAAATGGTGGTTATTCTCATTGATAATTATTAAATATGACATAGTTAATAGTGAGAAGAACTATCTAAATAACCATAACTGTCAATTTCTTGATGCTAAGTAGAATTTAGTCTTCAAGAAAAGAGGATTTTAAATTACTAAAGTTTGTAGCTAGAAAATAACTTGAAGCAAACGTCATTACTCACTCTATTTTGCAAATTAGGAAAGTGAAACAAAGATGCATTAATTTAAGAATAGGGATAACGCATTCAATATTGACTAGTTTAGTGTACACTTCCCATTGTTCTTCTTTTGTCCCCAAAGTTAGCATTAACAAGATTCCTAAGAACTCAGCAGAGTGCAAATGGTATACAAGCACAAGTTTTTCATTACTAAATTAAGTAAATAGAATGGAATGAAGGTTTTTATCTATTTATTTCTCACAAGACAGAAATGCGGGGGACTTGACACTTCCTCCTTTGAGAGTACACAGTCCTTTTCAGAAATGGTGACCTCTAAATCATGCTTATGTTGTTGCCTAAGGAGCCATGCCTTAGCTAACTCAATAATCTTGCTGCAAAAGTAACCAGTGATCAGATGAAAAGATAAGTAATACTCCGGTCTCAGAGACATGAGTCGAGACATGAGGCTCTCTAACAATTTTTTTTTTTTTTTTTTTTTTGTGCCAGCAAAATGTATTTCAGCAAAAGTAATTATTAATTTTGAATTAAATCATTCTTTTACTTAAATGACAAACATATCTACTTTTAAAGTATAAATAGTAAAAGAGATTTATCTATTTTTACAATACAAATTATTTTAGAAGGTGCAGTAATTCAGGAATAATTAGTAAAATGAATAATTCCAGAGTTTGGGACCATGTGAATTTTGGGATATCCAAATTTCAAAGAAAAAATTTTGAAATACTGTATCTCAAAGTATACCTACACATTTTTCTTCCTAGAAGGTGAAATTAAAACAGTAATATATAAAATTTTCTTAAAAGGTTTATTATTTCTGATTCTTCCTAATCTATTTCATTGTTATCCAACAAAACAATATGGTAGACGGAGTAATGACCCCAGACAGATTCTGCAGCTTAATCCTTAGAACTTGTGAATATGTTAGATTACTTGGCAAAGGGGAATCAAGTGTACACATGGAATTAAGGTTTGCCAGTCCATGTACACATGGAATTAAGGCAAAACTCAGTGTCAGAATGATACAACGTGAAACAGACTCGAATGGCCATTGCTGTCTTTGAAGATGGAAGGAAGCCAAGAGCCAAGGAGCATGGGCAGCCTTTAGAATCTGGAAAGGAAAAGAAAATGCATTCTCTCCTAGAGCCTCCAGAAAAGAATATAGCCCTGCCAACATTTTGACTTTAGCCCAGTGAGACTGTTTTGGACTTCTGACCACTAGAACTGTAAAATGATCAATATGTTGTGTTAAGCTACCAAGTGCTAGAATTTGTTACAGGAACCATAGATAACTCACACACCAGACATAAAATCATCCAAGTTTGCAAACAATGTTAAATAAATTGGAATTGGGAAAAAGTAATTGAATTTGGGAATTAACTTCTCAGAAATTTCATGCTACACATCCCAAAAGTAAATCAACAAATTCAGCTTCTAAAACAGTATGAGAAAAGTGACACGGTATCCACAGAACATGCAACTTGTTTAATGTTATTTTACCTTTACCACATCCTCTATTCTTTGGAACAATTATTTCTTTTATACCTCTGGTCGTCTATTGCACATTTAAGAAGAAAACTGTAACATTTTACTTAGGTATCCTAACTATTCACTCAATATTTCTTGAGTTCTCTCTGCCCAGCTGTTCTCATAGTACTTACAGTATAAGTTTAGAAACTAATATTTTATTTTTAAACATAAAAGAGTGGTACAATAAAAATAAAAGTTGTACAACCAAACCAGATGGAGTGATTTGAGAGGATTCTAATAAATTTTCATGTAAAGGTTAATAAAACGATGTTTTTACTCAAGATTCTAAGGAATAGGATTAAGATTAGTCTGATATATTTGCAAGCCTTCAAAAGCCAGAAATAAAATGATAATTCTTTTAGATGCATGATAAAAAATAAATGCTTGTTTTTTAGAAAATAATTTGAATTGTATCACATAATAATGAATGTCAACTTTAATTAATGAACAAATATAGCTGACAATTTGAACAATCTTATCCTTATAAGAGAAAACTACTATTACAAAATCTTTTATTAGTAGGAAATTTTGCTTTCACATTTGTTGTGTTTATTTTTTATGCTGTATTAGAACTTACTTTCAAATTACAAAAGCAATACATGATCATTTTAATATGGAATGACATAAGTCATGTAAAGAAAAAAATAACAAATCTTATCTCTTTCACAGAATTGTGTGTGGTTTTTTTTTTTTTTTTGACTATACAAATTAGTCTTTGTCTCGCTTTTATTTTCCTCTTACTAATATCTTGTGCATATTGATATGATTACCAGATGCATAATATTCCTTGGATTGTGTAGTAGCTATACTATAATTTCTTTAACATTTTTCACTTAATATTTTAGTTTGTTTGCAAGTTTTGTCACAGAATACAATGCTGATTCACATATCACTTCATATACACTCTCACATATTTATGGTTTATGTCCTTAAGATAGATTTCCCAAAATATACTGCTATGTCAAAGGGAACAAATACTCTTAATTTTAGTAGATATTGTTGGATTGTATTCCAAAAACTTTGGCAATTTAACTTCTAAGAGCAACGCATGAAAATATTCATTCTTGCACCCTGTAAATAACTGAATGTTTTCAGTCTTCTAAGTTTTGACTATCTTGTGGGTGGAAATGAAAGAATCACTGATCTTTCAATATGTAGATCTTTCAGATTAATAATTTTTTGTACATTTATTTTGTTTTCATTTCTATTTTTATTGGTGGCTTGCTTTGTCTTTTGTTCAATCTTGCACTAAATAAGTTTTCCTTTTATTGTCTTCTTAACTTACAAGAGCTTTTTGTTTTTAGGGTTGATTACATTTATTCTACCATATGACTTGCAAATATTGTCTCACAAATGATCTTCTATATTTTAATGTTTTATGGTATCTTTTGCCATGTAGAAAATTTCAGTTTCTGTAGACTCAAATTTGTCAATTTTATATACTCATTTTTTACTTCTGAGGTACCATTTTTTATTAACAGAAAAATACTTATTAAGCATTGAATTGATTCTGCTAGCATTCCATTCATTTTTACTTCACTAAATTCAATACTAAAAGTGTTCCAAAACTTGCTTGTTTAAATATCAAATTTTCTTACATTATAGCTCAATGAAAATTCTTTTCAAAATACAGTACTTCTGCTTAAAATATTCTTAAATCATTTTTTAAATTGCATGCTTTTGTAAAATTTGAATTTTGAGAAGGTATATATATATATCTTTGTTTTTGTTGTTCTTTTCTTTTCTTTTTTCTTCCCTCCTCTCCTCTCTTCCCCTCTCCTCTCCTCCCCTTTCCTTTTCTTTTCTTTTGAGACAGAATCTTGCTCTGTTGCCCAGCCTGGAAAGCAGTGGTGCAATCTTGGTTAACTGCCATTTCCACCTCCCAGGTTCAAGTAATTCTCATGCCTCAGTCTCTCAAGTAGCTAGGATTACAGATATGCACCACCATACCCAGTTAATTTTTGTATTTTTTAGTAGAGATGGGGTTTCACCATGCTGGCCAGGCTGGTCTCAAACTCCTGGCCTCAAGTGATCAGCCTGCCTTGGCCTCCCCAAAGTGCTGGGATTATAGTCATGAGCAACTGCGCCTGGCCAATGTATTTATATTTGATCGTTTATAGTTAATATTTACTGATGTTATAGTGGTCTTACTGGCTAATCCTTTCTTACAATGTTCAGAGTATTCTGTCATTATCAATATAAAGTTTTCACCTGAAAACAAGAGGAAATAAATTAATTACAGATAAATTAATAAGTAAATAAATAAATGTATGTGGGTCCATGTATTATTTTGCCTGCAAACAAATGAATACATACAGAAATAGGTTACTAGTCTAGGACCCAAGTAAATTAGCAGGCAAGGATAATATCATCTGCAATTTAACACGTGAAAAATTCAAGTTAGTGTAAATTGTATTATATTCTATATATAGAAGATAAACCTCACAAGTAAACCCTCGCTATTAGAAATAAGTAAAATTTACAAGTAAATAGACAGGAAGTTCCTCAGAATTATCACATATTAGTTTGGCTATATGGAAGACATAGAAACCACCCAGTTGTCAAGTACACTGACTTGAATCAAGTGGCTTAGAGAGTAATTTACAAATTTGAATGGCATTATATAAGAGATATGAATATGCCACATTCCAAAAACTATTACACGTTCCCATCCCATTCAATTGTATATTATCATTGAATGATCATTTTTCTGTTCAATAACCATGATCTGCTTACTAATTAAATAATAATTATAGAAAGAAGTCAATATGATAACAATACATTACAAAACTATCTACTAATTTTTGATGTATAATAATAACACATTATAGAATGTAATAATAATATTCAACACTTTATCATGTTGGATAAATGCAGGAATCATTGTAAGTGCTCTTAATTAATTATTTAATTTATCACCCAAGCAAACCTTGAAGTAAAAACATGTATTATCCCCATTTCACAGATGAAGAAAGTGAAGTCTAAATAGGTTAAATTACATGCTTGACTTCACAAAAACTAGTGAATTGCAGGTGTGAGGCTTGAATCCAGAAAATATGATCCAGAGCCCGTCTTAATTGTTATTCTATAGTACCTCAAAGTATACAGATAAATGGAAAAACAGCCTTTTCCAAAACATTGTCAATGTTTACTTTAATAGTTTTTAATATCAATCTATTAGTGTTTCCTTGTTATTAAAACATTTGTGTGTTATACATTTATAATATAAAATTCTGCCTCATTTATAGATATTATTGTTACAAAAACACAAGTTCTGATTTCAGTAAAAGCATGTCAGGTAATCTTAAGAACAGCTAGAAAATTTGGAGTTAACAATTTTTCTTTTAATCTATTGAAGATCTCAAAGAGCTAGCAAAGCAGTCACAAATTTTAGGGCAAAGGTCTAGAGGATAAGGAGAAAACCTAGGGTGGCTAAGACAGTTATAAATTTGACCAACGTTATATGAGAGATTTTGGGTTCATTTCAATCACATCATTCTGAAGCACTATTACATCATTCTATCCTGTGCAGTTGAATAGAATGTGAGAGGTGAGACTGGCATTTAGATCCTCTTTCCTCCTAGTGGAATCTACCTAAAAATGAAATAAATGTATTTAAATAATCTAAGATTGCTGGAATTTTTATCTACCTGCCAGATGCCAAGGCAAATCTTCTCTGAATAAAGACAATTGTATCTTAAGCCTCAAACTATTTCTACTAATCTTAAAAGCTAATATACAACACTCAATTATAAAGAAATAAACACATGAAGTGATAAATTAAGTTGATCAAGAACAAAATAAGCAATAAATAGTAGAAACAGATCCTCAGAGAATCCAGGTAAGAAAAAGATAATTCAAAAGAAATATGTTGCCTAAGTTCAAAAAAAAAAAAAAAAAGACAGGATTAAGAATTTTGTCAGAAAACTAGACACTATAAAAAAATTTAGGAACTCTAACTAAAAGGTACAGTAGTCAAAAAAGAAAATTTAATGGATAGATTCAACAGGAAATTAGACATGACTAAAGAACGAATTGGTAAACTAGAAGATAAGTGAGAAGAAAATAAGCAACCTAAAGCATGGAGGGACAAATGAATAGAACATATCGAAAAGAATATAGAAGACATACAGGATATAGTAAAGAGGTAAAGGGTCTATTATATGCGTAATTGGAGAAAAGAGAGATAATAGGGCATAAGTAATACTTGAAGAGACAATGGCCTAGAGATTTGACTGATTGTTTCAGTCATATATCGGGATACTATAAAACAGTGAAAATGAATGGCCTCCAGGTACGTCAGAACAACATGGGTTAATATACATGTAATATTGAGGCAAGGAAGCCAAACACAAAGAGTACTACACGATTATGTTAACATAAAATGCAAACACAGACAAAATTATATTGTAATTTGAGAAGTCAGAACAGTGGTTATATCTTGGACAGAGGGAAAGAATACTGATTTGGTGGATCATGAGGCAGTCTTCCGAGTGTTGACAATCATCTATTTCTTGGTCTCGGCACTGAATACCCAGGCATATTTACTTCGTAATAATTCACATACTTTTTGTTTACTTTATTGTATATATGTTACATTTTATATAAAAGTTTAAAACAAAATAAAATAATTATTATGTGTTAGTGGGAGAAAAATTATTAATTCAAGAAATAAAAAATATTTTTTCATTCTTAAATCAAGAATTACATTTTAAGATTCGTATTTTAAATATTTGATTATTGGCTGGGCATGGAGGCTCACACCTGTAATTCCAGCACTTTGGGAGGCCAAGGCGGGTGGATCACCTGAGGTCAGGAGTTCTAAACCAGCCTGGCTAACATGGTGAAACCCCGTCTCTACTGAAAATACAAAATTAGCCAGGCGTGGTGGCGCGTGTCTGTAATCCCAGCTACTTGGGAGACTGAGGCAGGAGAATTGCTTGAACCTGGGAGGTGGAGGTTGCAGTGTGCCAAGATCACACCATTGCACTCCAGCCTGGGAAACAAGAGCAAAACTCTGTCTCAAAAACATAAACTAAATAAATATTTAATTATTAATAAGACTATGGATTTTTCCAATTTTCTATTCTTTCTATAATTTCTATAATTTAGGACTTACATGATTTTATAAAATGGTCTAAAACACTTTACTTTAGAAAAAAGAAACTGTGATGGTGCATATACAATTTCTCTTCTACTTTCCATTTTTTCTGATTTCCAAAATAGTCAGATAGAATATGTGAATAATAAAAGCTACATGTGAATGTCTTCACTTTTTCAGAATCATGACCCTCTTTTGAATGGTAATACATGCAGGAAAAAAACTTCTAGCCACAATATTTACTCTAGTTTGGATATAAGGCAGCAAGTAACAAGAGGTGTTCATGTTAAATTATCTGATTAAGTTGAATCCTGATTGTTTGCTTGATATAGTATCCTTGTTGTATAATAATCTTTGTGATGATATCTGTGACCTTAAGTCATATTTGAATGAGGCTTGAAGAAAGTATATACAGTCAAAAATAGTTGAAACATTTGATAATTTTCACAAGAAAACATCAGTATGCCAAATATAAGTAAATGCATAAAATTATCTTCACATTATTGGGTGTGAAGGCTAAAATCAAGGGTCATTTCACTGTTTAACAAACTCTTGGGAACAGGACACTTAATCACTTATAATTGAAACTGTAAATAACTGTTGATTATATAAGACATGAATTACTCTAACACTTGCGGAGGGAGGTCTGAAAAGGCATTTATTCAATCAAGTGTATGAAAAATAATACCTATCATCCTCAATAATAAATGGTGAAAATGCCAAGAGAAAAGTTATAAGAATTAATCTATATATCTCTGCAGTCTTTAAAAATTTACTTTTCAGAAGCAAATCGATCCTCAAAAGAATTAGGAAAAAAAATAAATTCCACTTTATAAATCAGTCATAGGTAAGATATCACCCACAATAATAAGAGACTTATAGAGGTTGCTCCTTTGTTTAAAACAAGAGTTTATCCACATGCTATTGTTTCTCTACACATTTTACTGGGATAATTGGAGGGATAGTTTCTGTTCTCTGTACCATTTCTCTTGTTATACATGTACCAAATTATTTTTGAAAAATCAAATTTATTTGTGATTGGTTTCATAGAATAATAGTGTTTTCCTTATATCCTTGGCATTTTTGATTAGCCTCCATCTTTCTTTGAGTCACAGAAATTTCTTTTTCATGCTTGGTAACTACATTATCATATTTGTTTTGACAATTTGAAAATATCTGTTTTAAAATAATGATGGATAAATACACCAAAAATGTACCTTTTATGTAATCTTATTCTTTTAAAGAAGGGTAACTTGCAAGAAAATAAAATTTAAATGTACATCACTATAAGTTTTTTCATATAAATAAATCAATGAATGAGCAAGTGCTTAGACAGACAGTTGAACCTCTGTCAATGGGTTTATCACATCATCTTAAAATTGTTTATTTCTTTGTTCTTCTAGTGCATGTAAGCACTCCATACATAGGAGCAATATCTTATTTAAATCCCCAGGACCTTATACAATATGGTGCTCAGTAACAATTATTGAATGAAACTGAGCCTTAAAAAGTAGTCTTATTCCTAGAATGCCCCAAGGTTGAGGCAATATCTGCTGGATGTGTTTTTACTTAAAATGAAGATTGAAGAGATGTAGAATGGCAATAGATAAGGCTATTGGGACAGGAACAGAAACAAATCTTTACTACATTCAGGCATAGACTGTTACCAGACAGGTTAAACATTATATAGTTTCTATGGAAAACATTTTTATATTTTAAGAAAATATAAAAACTAAAGTGGAATTAAAAAGGAGGATCTGTCTGTAGTGTTCGGTAAATGTGGGTATTGACTGAACAGGAAAGAAACCACGTCAGGGAGTAGTGGAGGAACAGGACTTCAAGGTATGTGTAAGTGGCCTGTCTACAGAAGTGGGAAGCAGAGAGGAAAAAATGACTGAGTAACCATGAGGTTAGAGTGAAACATCATCAGAATTCATGAGAGTAATAAACCAAGGGAAAATTTCCTTAGTCAAGGCATAATCTAGGAAAGGCATGTTGAGTTACTACTGCTGAGTGATGGTTATGGAACCTTAGGAGGTGCTCCTAGACCTTAAAAGAATTTCCTTTTAGTTATTCCACTGAAAGTTCAGTGGCTTATTTCTGCCCTAAACCCCTTTCATCCTCACCTCCTCAATCTGTAGTTGTCCCAACATCCACAGATTCCTCTGCTATTTTACTTTCAAGTATTAGTGTTCTGGTCTTCCACCTAAAGTTGGACTCACATAAGGATATCTTTTCTTAGGATCCGTTTCCAAGTATGTGCATCGAGCATTTGACTTATCCTGTAGGTCTAGGTAGACTCTAATTTAATCTGTTCTTCCACCTACAATCCCTGGTTAAAGCTCCAAGTGAGGTTTTGGCTGCACAAGCTGATGCTAAAAAAGTGCATTGAGTCTGAAAGTACCATGGTCAAGTGAGATTGGAAATTCTCATCCTACACATGCCCAATAATCTGTCTTTTGTGTAATTTCTTCCCAACCCACATTCTTTTCTCCTTCAGCTCTGTGCCAATCCTACTCATAACATGCATATACATAATTGCATTTGCCGTATGCTTTGTCTTGATTTTAAAAAGTAGTGGTGTTTTGTTTGCTTTAGGTATATACTTATTCTTTTACTCTTATATGAATAAATGTCACTAGATTTTAATAAATCAAATGTCAAAAAACTTTAGTACTCACCCATAGTATTTGATAAAATATATTTTGTGGAATGTTTCATCCTTTAAGAAATAATTTCTCATAAAACTAATATTTCTATCTGCATCTGTGAAAATAATCCAATTTTCAGACTATTAAACTGTGAAACAAAATGTAATTATTTGATATTCAGCTCCTATTTTCTTAAAAACATATTATAATAAGAGAAATATTAATGCAAGCAAGAGCAAGAATGAGCCAAGATTTAATACATATTCTCACCTAATTTTAGAGTATTTATTGAGTATTTGTTATATATTTAGCATGATGTTAGGCATTATGGAGGCATGTGTATATTTGAATCCTCCTAATGTGTATAGTTACAGATGTTTGGTAGATTATAAATTTATAGAAATAACTATAGTAAAGGTAGGCCAATAAAGAGATAAGAGGACAGTTACTTATAAAACACAAAGACTTCCTTGATGACAAACAGGCATGAACATATATAGCCTATTTAAAAATAAATAAAAATGGCTGAGTGCAGTGGCTCATACTTGTAATTCTAGCACTTTCGAAGGCCAGGGCGGGAGGATACCTTGAGCCCAGAAGTTCAAGACCAACACCTGGGCAACAAAGGGAGACCTTGTCTCTACAAAACAATTTTTAAAAATTATCTAGGTATAGTGGTACATACCTGTAGTCCCAGCTACTCAGAAGGCTGAGGAGGGAAGATCACTTGAGTCCAGAAGATAGACAGCAATTTACTCTGTGCCACTGCACTCCAGCCTGGGCAACAGAGCAAACCCTGCCTCAAAAATAAATTAATTAATTAATTAATTAAATTAAAATAAAGCAGCTGGTTAATATAAAAAATTTTAACCCCACTTGCAATCAACCAAATGGAAAATATGCTTAAATATACTATTTTTTAATTGGCCAAAAAAATTTAAATTATGTCGTCCAATGGTATGATACAAAGCTATGCTGCAGAGCTGTACTGATAAATGCTTAAGGACTTGCTCTCTGGAGGGAACGAAAACAACACCACCTCTTTGTAGTATTTGCTGATTTCTGTTTTATAAATACTCTCACCATGGCTGATTGCAAGCTACCAAATACACGTCACTAAACACTAAATTGTGAAGCTATTAATGATAGGCTTTCCTGAGCCAATCTGAGTAGACTCCAGCACACCTCTGATTGTGTGTACTCCTTGAAAAAACGTGAATTAGGTAAATCTTTTGTAACACCGATTTGGCAATATGTTTCATTTGCCTTGAAACCATTTATGGCATTTTGAATCAGTAATCTTATTTCCAGAATCTATCCTAAATAACTTCAAATAATTTTTTAACTTTACACAAATAGTTGTTTGCTGTCATAATAATTATGATAGTGCTAATAATTAAATAGTAAGTAAGTATAACACATCTACAGTGTAATAGCCATCATTAAAAGCATGTTTATAAAAGGTATGAAATAACAGGGACGATGCTTTCTTTATACAATTGAATTTAAAAGACAAGAAAAAGTGATCATGTGTGGTATGAACACAATTCCTTTTTAAAACCTGTACATAGAAAAAAGAAGTGATACTATATTGATAATGATGAGTTTTGGTGCAATTTTTTCATTCCTTCATAACCCAGCACCAAGGAAATATTTGAAAAATATTTATCAATCTTGAATATTTTCTGCTACTTTTCTACATTTCCCAGATTTGTTCTAATATAATCTACTTAGATAAGCATTAAAAAGAATTTTCATTGTGCTAGGTATGAGAGAAGTATAAAACCAGGGTTGCTGGTTTGAGAGGATTATGGGAAAATAAGACCTGAAACAAGTAGGGAACAACAAGTAGTGGAAGAAGAGAAGAAGCACAGAGGAAAGAAGGTATGCAAGATAACACTTAAGTTAAAATCACATTTCCTTAACCACAAAACTTTTTTTAACATTGAAAGACCATATATAAGGAGAGAAAATAATAGAACTAGTTCATGGAGAAAGACAAAGTTCAAAGCAAGAGCCCCCATGATTTGTCAAGAGATTAATCTAAATAACATTAAGAGGTCTAGAGGTTGGCAAACTATAGCCAATGGAGCAAATTTATCCCATTGCCTATTTTTTTTTAAATAAAGCTTTTTGGAACACAACCATGTCCACAAATTTGTACACTGAGCAGTTGAGACAGAGAATATATGACCCAAAAAGCCTGTAACATGTACTATCTGACCCCTACAGAAAAGTTTGGCAATCCTTGATCTAGAAAAGAAAGCTCAAAATGTAAATATTCCACATTTTTAAACAAAATTCTGTGAAATTAGATCTATCTAATCATTAGAAAATGTCTTCTGAAAAGTCAAAGTGCCTGACTTTACTTCTCTAATTTCCCCAGTCCTTTGTGTGAATGTGTGTGTGTGTGCACACATGTGCTTAGTGGTAAATCCACTTAGAAAGTCAAGGCCACATACTGTTACATTAGAATTGGAAGATAGATATAAAATGCTCTAAACAAAATAGAGATTAATTACAAATTTGAATGCATTAACATTATATGAATGGCCAATTCAATAACTGATTATCTGAAAAATTAATTGCATGCTTAAGTGGACAACCACACCCCACCACATATCCTCGCTCAGCCCACACAGGTGTTCTATGTCTCCTGGACTTCTCAAATGATTTGGCATTCATATGTCATGGCTTAAAAAGCCAGACACATGTTTTTAACATTCAATTATCTATTCATTCTACAAACATAATAAATGACAATTTTGCATTGAGAACTAGATTAGTATTTAGGAATATAGTAAAGAAAGATGGTACTTGACCTCAAAAGAATGTCTGTCCCCCACTCCCTCCGCCACCAATTTGTTGTATGTTATAGGACTCATTCCAAAAAGTACACATTCCTAGGGCAATTAGTTTATGTCTCTATAATGAAATGGACAAATAAATAAAAATAGCTGCTGTTACAGTTGATACTGACAAAATGTGGTTTGGTTTGTAAAAGTATTTATCAGAGCCTTTTGCTTGTACCCAGAATTGCTCCCAGGATGGTGTGGGAAAAGAGGTTGAGATTGAAAGGAGCAAATTTATTCTGCATAACTAAGTGTATTTAACTTTTGATTCTACCTGGTGACTTGGGAAGTTATTTCTAAAACTTGGGAATGGAGATGGAGGTGGATCTTGGTTAGTGTGAGGATGAACTCTGGCAGTGTGTTGGGGGTCTGGAACCAAAAGAAATACATCATGAGTGAGTAATTTCCATATGCATCCTGACCTAAGTGAGGAATTTCAAAATAACTTGGTACCCAAGTGTAGTTGGTGTCTATACTATAATGAACCTCCATTGTCTCTAAAGCCTGTTGCCCAACACAATAGCGTCATATTTGTGCTTCTTTTGGAAAAGGAGACATGTCCACACTTGGGATAAAGCCCTGAGAACCAGGAAGAGACAGGCAGGAGTGGTGATAAGTGATCCAGGACTGACCCTGGAGTGAAAAATGCGCTTGCTAGGTGATTGTAAGCACCACCAGGCAGGAATCATCATAAACAACAGAAATGGCACTGGACTCCTCAGACTGTGTGGGATGGAACCTTGAGTTATTTTATTGGAACAAAAAAAGACTTGGAGACTTGGAAACTTATACAGCTTATTATTATAAACCTGATTTTTGTTTTATGTTATGCTTATTTACATCACATCAACCTCCTTCAGTGGGATGCAAGCAGAAGTCACATTTATCTTTACATTCCTCCTGTACCAAGCTTAGTGCATTATAGAGTAGGGGCTCATTAAATTAAGCAGAAAAAGAATTTCAAACTCAGAAAGAAGAGATGACCTTAGCTTCACCATAGAAGCAATATAGAATTGACTGAGGGCTAAATAAACTACTTTTGTTAGTTGGGTGTCCCCAACTAAAAAAGTGTCTCTAGAGTTAGGACTGGAGAAGTTTGGGAAGTGTGAATGTTGGAGAGAAAAAGTTAGATAGGACTTTTCTGTAGCAAAACCTCAAGCTAGGAAAACAAATGTTTTTAAGAAGGAGAATATATTTACCTGTTAGGTAAAGAGAAAAAAGGTGTCCCTAATGTAAACTTGACTTATTCTGAGGATCACACACAATATGGGCCAGAAATTTCTAAATACAGCAATACAATAAAAAAACACTAAAAACAGGTTTTTTTTTCAGTTTATCAAAAGCATATGCTCATGTTCAACCTTGTGGGATTCTGATATCCTTGGTCTGGGTGAAAGACTAAAATCTATATTTTTATTGTATTTCCCACAACCCATTAAAATTCTAGAGGAAATTTCCTACTCCTCTTGGTCTTTTCAACTTGAGGTCTGGCATGTTTACTGAATTAATTAACAACGTGTTCACCATGCAGAATTGCTCTCTTGCCTTCATAAATTAGAAATTTGTCAATAAAAATACTTTAATGCAACCTACTTCTCACTTTGTTTTGCTTTAAATGAATTCTCATAATACCAGTATTATATATATTGAATACACTTCTCATTCTACTTGATAAGTAGAAACTTAGAGAATGGCTAAAATAAGGCTGTTGGCTAGGAAAAAGACATAGCAAAAAAAAAGAAAAAGAAAAGACAAAAGAGTACTGAATAAACACGTTTTTATTATGTTATCAATGACCAAGATGATATTGAAAGCACATGTAACAGACGATATTATTTTCGTGCTTCGGATTTCCAATCTACAGTCATGTTCTTGCACTTACTTTGAATAGTATGATAGATGGATGGATGGATAGACAGATAGATAGATAGGGATAGATAGATAGATAGACACACGGATTCACAGATGAGAAGAGAGAGATAATAGTTTGATAATAGATAGATATATAAACATAGAGAGATGGCTAGAGATAAAGTTGGAGATTTTTTTAAAAGTAAGAAATCCTGGAATTTAAGAAATGCCACACAAAAATACAAAAGAGAAAGGGAAATAAAGATTTCTTTCAATGTAAAGTTTTTATTTGCTGTTTTACCTTAAAAATAATAATGTCAATTTCTGTCACACTGTCATGTGATTATACAATGAAGTTGCTTTCAGTATTGTCATTCATCTGTTCTAATTTCAGGTATCAGATGTATTAAGCAGTTCAAACTGAGAGTGTAACAATACCTTTTTAAAACCATATTATAGATTCAGGGGGTACATGTGCAGATTTGTTACATGGGTAGAGTTTGGGCTTCTAGTGAGCCCATCCCTCAAATAATGAACCTAGTACACAATAGGTAGTTTTCAACTATCATCCCCCTCCTTCAATTCATTCCCCCTTTTGGAGTTCCCATTGACTATTATTTCCATCTTTATGACCATATGTACCCATTATTTAGCAGCCACTTATAAGTGAGAACATGTGGTATTTGATTTTCTGAGTTATTTCACTTAGGATAATGGCCTCCAGTCCATTCATGTTATTGCAAAGAACATGATTTCATTCTTTTTTAAGTACTCCATGGTGTATATGTACCACATTTTCTTTATCCAATCCACCATTGATGGGTGCATAGGTTGACTCCATAATTTTGCTATTGTGAATAGTGCTGTGATAAACATATGAGTGTAAGAGTCTTTTAGATAACAAAAAAATTATTTTATTTTAGGTGGATGTCTAGTAGTCAGATTGCTGGGTCAAATGGTAGTTCTGTTTTTAGTTCTTTGAGAAATCACCATACTGTTTTCCAAAGGGGTTGAACCATTTTGCATTCCCACCAACAGTATATAAGCATTCCCTTTTCTAGTCATTGTTGCCAACGTCTGTTATTTTTTTTGACTTTTTAATAATAGCCATTCTGACTGGTGTGAAATGATATTTCACTGTGGTTTTAACTTGCATTTCCCTGATGATTAGTGATGCTGAGCTGTCTTCCATTTTGTTGGCAACCTGTACGCCTTCTTTTGAGAAGTGTTTGTTCATGTCCTTTGCCCACTTTTTAACAGAGTTATGTTTTCTTCTTGTTGATTGGTAACCATACACTTACACTTTCAAAGACAGTAAAGAAGACATAAAAATTATTGCAAAGCTCCTTTTCTTATAGGACGTAGCACAGAAGTTTGGAGTCTACTCGCTACCTACAAATGTTGTGACGTAAGGGTGCCAATGATTTGAAACTATCAAGGGGGAGAAAAAATCCATCCCTCCCCCTTCTCCCATTGAAAGAGCACAATCCTAGGATAGCTGTGCTGACACTACCCCAAAGCTTTCAAAATTATTCATATATCATCATCTTGTTTCCTTATAAGTTGTACACTCTTAGTTTTCATATACACACACACACACATAAACACTTCTGGTTCTGGAAAAAGAATGTTTTTTTCATAACTGTAGTTTGCTTTCCATGAAAACTACTATAAAATCAAAGGTATATTTTGCAACTGATGGCATATCAAACTTGAGAGCATATTGCATTTATGCCCCCGAGTTTTAGTTTATGCTGTAAGCCTAGCTCTAGAGAGAAAGGAAGTTCTGTGGAAGTCAAGAAAAGAACTAGGGGAAAGAGTGAGATCGAGATTATGTCTGCTGTGCACTTACACCAGGTGCCATTAATTTAGCAAGTTATTAGATAATCCGAAGGTCACAGCTCTTCCATTACTTCTTGCAGTTCCCACACAGTCAAAAGAATACTGCCCTGCCCTTGCTAGATAATGAAAACCACTAAGATCAGAAAAGTAATAAGTTGAAAGAAGATAATTCAGACAGTTCTAAAAGTTACCAAAGTAGGCCCTGTATTCCCATTTTCCCAGAGAAAGAGGATAAGTACTTTCTAGGGGTGCTAGAGCCTGCTCTTGTGGACTCACTAGAGCTGATTAATAAATGTTCAGGAATTTTGTGAGCCAGGCATTACATTGTTGGTCATTTGTGATTGGCCATAGTGGGAGTATGCACAAAACAGAAAGCAGGGAATGCTACAAATCAGGGCCTTTTGTTTCCCCCTGAGTGCCTATTTATTTACCCAGCACATACAAAAATATATTATAGTAGAATGTTTACATTTTAAAAGATGTAAAATAACTATTCTATTGAAAACGTTTACTTTTAGGCAACTGTTTCTCTTTTCAAAATTCATAAACCTGTGTCTTCATTTTTAGAAATGATCTAGAAAACACAAGCAACTTTATTAATGAGAAAGTATTAATTATCTTTAAAGAAATATTTTGGATTAAAAAATAAATTGACCTAATTTTAACCTAGCCCAATCCACCCAATGTCATTTGAAAATATTTGCTTTTCAGTATTTCTAGGGACACATAGGGTGTTCTTTCCCTAAACCAAACTACTGACCTAAATTTAAAATTAAATTACACACACACACACACCACACACACACGCACACACACACACGGGTGTGCATGCAGACACTGAAGAAGGCCACGTTGTTCCAATCCAAATACAGTGATTATCATCCACAAAGAAGACACCCCTTGGGGTGTCTGAAATTTACAGGGAAGACAGCTGAGCTCCCAGCAGGCATAACCCATCTGAAGATGTCTTCCTGCAAATACCACAGGTACAAAACAATATTGCCTCACTCTTGAAATCTG
>NW_016807882.1:1473190-1510003 GCF_001698545.2 Rhinopithecus bieti
CATGTGCCACCACGCCCAGCTTTTTTTTTGTATTTTTTGTATTTTTTGTATTTTTAGTAGAGACGGGGTTTCACTATGTTGGCCAGGCTGGTCTCAAACTCCTGACCTCGTGAGTCGCCCGACTTAGCGTCCCAAAGTGCTGGGATTACAGGCGTGAGCCACCGTGCCCAGCCAAGTTTAAGACTCTTGAACCAAATATTAGTAGCACCTTTAAGCAAAATTGTTTTGCTAAAGCATAAGCAATGAGAATGTTTGCTCCCCAGGAACTCAAATATATTTCAATACACTTCTTTTGTTATTTATTTATAGAAATAAATGACGGCATTGAAGGTAAAAGTAACTGTGGATAATATATCTCTATTTCAGTTTTCCTTTTAACTATGAATTACTTTTAAACAATGAATATATTTAACTCAATTTTAGTTTGGTCATGAATAGTAAATATCTGTATCTGAAAGTCTGCTCTAATATATATTCATTTCTTTGCTGTTCATTAAATACCTGAGTTATTCTCCCATCTCAGGGCACTTACATTTACGATTTTCTCTGTCTGGAACATTCTCTCAGACATCAGGATTGTTTCTTCCCTCACTTCCCCTATGCCTTTTCTTAAGTATCACACTGTTAGTAGGTCCTTCCAATGTGAAACAGCAAATGGCGCTTGCTTCCTCCATCCACATTTCGTATCTCTCTTATCATTTCTCCACAGCACTTACTACCAACATACACACACTCACACACACATATATACTTTTAGAATTTTATACATATAGAAATATATAGAGACATATATATATATATGCTTTTTAAAATTCCATTGTCATAAACGCAGGATTATTAGCTGTTTTATTCGTCACTAAATCTTGAGCACCTAAAGTGATGCCCACATGTAGTGATAGCTCAGTTAATGAATCTTAATAGGATCAGAAGGAACTCGAATGTTCTCTGATAGCTTCAGCATTACTTAATGGCAAAATCACAACCGTAACCAGAATTAGTACCAAAAAATTCTTGTTTAAATACAGTAAACACGATTTCTTCACAATCCTGTTATGGAATCTATGTAACTGTATCATTCTATATAAAGAATAAAGGGTTGTTGTTATAGTACCAAAGGAAAGCCAGTTACAATTTTATTCCCCGAATAATGCAAACTATAAGACAACAAAAAACTCTATGACCAAAATTTTACCAAGTGGAGAAAGTAAATAGGTAAATCAATAGAATGTTATAAATATTAAATTTATTTTTATATTAGCAAAGAAATTATTATTTTACAAGTGAAAATTATACACCAATTTATAGTTTGGGACTCCATGATTTAAAGGCAGATCACCTATATTATATATGTAGCCCACAGTAATCATTGAGAATTTTTGCTTCTCACAGACTTGAACTTCTGAATTGGATAATAAACATCACTATGAGATAAGAATAATCACAATTACCAGAACACTCTGTATGTTCCAGGAGCTGTGCTTGCACTGGCCACTGTCCCAAAACAATTCTACAAAGTAGGTATTACTTTCCCATTTTTATAGATTAAAAAAAAAGAGAGCTACTAGAATTTTTGTGCTGAATTAATATTGACTTTATCAGAGGGCATTTGGGTTCCTTCTGACCTTGTGGTTACATTAATTCATTTAAGGTTTATTAATTGAGAGACCATTACATGAGTAACATTGCTTAGGGACTTAGCAATGAATAAAACAGATAATGATCCTGATACAAATAAGTGATTGAGTAAATAAACAAATGGGTGGAGAAGTGCCAAATATCCTTTACAGAAAAATTCTGAATTATCTATGTAAATATTCCCTCTAAGGATTTCAATCTTAACTCTTATTCATTGATTGTAGACTAAGTGTATTGGCTTATTGATTTGCTTCTAAGGACTAGAGTGTGGAAAGTGAAGAGAGGAGAATAACTTTACAGTGGAGAAACCTGGCAACACTAACTCAGCTAGGTGATCAAGGTCAACATTATTAGTGATGTCATGCCAATAACAAGTGCGCTTGACATGATGAGATGAGAATGGCATCTCACCTTTGTGATCTTCCTCCTCAAAATACATAATCCTGGTCTAATTATGAGAAAAGCTTCAGATAAGTCCAAATCGAAGGATAGTGTACAAAATACCTGTCTGGTACTCAACACTGTCAAGGTCACCAAAAACAAGGAAAGCCAGAGAAACTGTCACACAGGAAACAAAGGAGATTTGACAGCTAAATGTAGTGTGGAATGCTGGATTGGATCCTTAAACAGAAAAATGGCATTGGGGAATAATTAGGAAAGTCTAAATAAAGTATAGAGTTGAGTTAATAATAATGTATGTTTAGTTGTAAAAATGCACCATAGTAACATAAAATATTAACAATAGGAGAAACTGGGAAAGGAGTAGACAGGAACCCTCTGTACTATCTAGCAACTTTTCTGTGAATCTAAAACCATTTAAAATTAAATTCTTTTTTAAAATATATACTTGACACACACACACACACTTTCAGCCTCTTAAACAAAAATGCAAAGAGGACATGCTCCCATTTCTGACCAAGCACATTTACTACTCTCCTAACAAAAAAATGAGGCAAAATGGACCCCAAGATATTCAAACTGGAACCACCATGGAGGATAGTGTTTTACTTTGGATAAGTGAGGATGGCTTTACTGGCTAAGCATAAGAGAGAGACTGTAGAGTATAATTACCTGGATGAAAGATTTTGGTTTTTCTAATTTCAGGGATGGATGGGAGCTTCAAAATCTCAGTTTAACATTAGAACGTCAGGGAAGCTTTCTTGTGCATGAGAAAAGGCTCATTAAGAATTTCTGTTACTGGAGGTGAAAATCAGAAGGGGTTACTTTGGAGATACTGGGAGTAATCTACAAAATAGGCCAGCTATGGCAGCAGTAAACCACAGGAAAACAATTGCCAGAGATGCCTTTAGGGTGCAGGGGCAGAAAAGCTTATCTGCTCAGTGGAATGTGATTGAGTAATCTCAGGGACTGATTCCTGACTGTGGAGACCAAGGCACCAAAGGCTCTGGTCTCCAAAGTGCCATAGGAGCATTGTAGGCCTCAGGTTTAAGGGGTTTTGCTGTTGTAATTAAACATCAAAACACGTATGAAGAATGTTTGCTAGTTAGATTATGTTTTTCCCTTTATGGAACAGACCAGTGAACTTTTATCACCTCATAATATAAATTTGCAGTCTATGTTCCTGAAACCTTGAATGTAAAGATTCAGATATAATTCTCAATTTGAGAGAAGCCCAAACATGGAAATGGGTTATACAAAGCAGTATTATAAAGAGTAAATTCAATTTTTGCTTTGATTATTTTATGTCTCTTGCCATGTCTACACTGATCAAAAGAAGAAGTGGAATTTTTTTTTTCTTTTGCTTCCAAAATGAACTTTGTCCTTCTGAAAAAGAGACACACACTTCAGGCAAAATAAAAATATGTACCTTTCTTTTGGGCGCTGGCCATTTACTGCTCTTATATATGATTGCTTTTCTCAGGTGTAATAATTTATTGCCTATTAGTTCACTATTGTGCAGGATCACTTTTCTCCCTTTGGTTGCATGAGTAACTCCATTAGTGGTAATGAACTGTGTCATGGGTAATCACGCCATTAAGACCTATCTACCTTAAACCCCAAAGCTTGAAACCCTCTCAGCTCTCAGTTCGGCAAAGAGAAAAAGAGCAATGACCTGCAAAGGTAGAGACCTGAGAACCTCTGGAGATATTAAGTTTAAGCTTAATAGTGAGTCATTAATAAATAAGATGCAGTATAATTATCAATACGAAGCACATTTAATAATTAATACATTGCAAACAAAAAAGAAATGAAATACCGAGTGGAATTAGACAGAGGTTATATTCAGTTCCCCTTGACAATCCTGACTTGAAGGAGAATTCACAAGCTGTTTAAAATTATGAAAGAGCCATTTCCCCAAAGCTCAAGAAGTGAAGCCACTTCGTAAATAGGATTCTTAACACTCATCTATCTGCGCTCTTACAAACTTTACCCATACTTGATTCTAAAAGTACAACTCCTCCCACTTAATTACAACTTTTCATCTTTCAATTAAATATAAAAATGTTTGGGTGTATGTGTGTGATTAATAAAAACAAGTGGCAAATGTAGCTGCAACACAGCCTCTTTCATCTCTCATTTTTATGACATGGGAGTCTCAGAATGGAATTTGCTGGCAGTAACTTCCAGTTTCTACTCACTATCCCAATTTTTGACAACCTATACTTTGTTGAGTAAGGGAAGATAACTAATATTTATTGAGTATTCACCAAAATAGATTAATTTTGCATTGGTTATCGCATGCAATTATCTAAACAAGCCCATGTAATTAAGCTTATTAACCTCAATTTTAGACCAGAAATTTGAGGCTAAGAGAGGCAAAATCACTTTCCCCAAGATTACAAGTAATAGATTGACAATTTCATTACTGACCTTTCTGATCGTTAAGCTCGTAGTTTTTCAATTCTGTTCCTGAATATATCTTTAAATAAGATATGAAAGTCTTCTTGTTGCTTTGCAAATGATCATATCAAAGCAATGATGTGTTTATTTCTGTAACACTTCAATCAATCACCCATATTATTTAGCAGTTTGTCAACAGGTGGGAAACCAAGGGATAATAGCATTTCCCAAGTCACTGATTTGAAAGAAAATCGAGTCATTGCCCTGCCTTAGTGGCCAGTCTAATCTGTGATGAAAGGAAAGAATCAGGCTTTCACCATCATCAGCTCATAAACTTGGCCACATCACCAGCCTTCCCCACTGCACTAACCACTCAGCTCTCCTGAGAGGTTGAAAGAGAGAGTTCTAATTTCTTTCTATCACTTTCAGCCTAGCATGAGCAATTCTAGCCTTCATCATGAAATATGTTCACTTTAGGCTAAATAAAACCAGAGAGGTAACTCGGTATGTTTTAGAGTTCCCAACTGCAATGTGTGTTTTGTTTTTTGTTTTTTTTAAATTCTCTTCTACTAGAAGACCAACTGCTTACAAGGATATGAGATTTTCTTAGGAATGGAATGTTTATTTAGTCATGATGAAGCCACACTTTAACCATCTATGCTCCCAGTGACCCCAATCTTACTTTCTCTACCAAGTGTTTTCCAGCATGCTGTGAACAGTTAGTTGTTCCATACTTTTAAAATTGAATGCCTGAGTTTGTTTGTATTTCAGATTCTGTTCAAAATACTCCTCAATTCTATTGACATTCTTTAAATTTTACAACCAAATTTGACTAAAAAACACACCTTTAAGGTAATGATAATAATTATAATAAAAATAGAGCAACTGGTGTCATAAAATAGTTTATTACTTAACAAGTTTTAACAATTAATAAGTGTTAGAAAAATGACAGAATGCTTACTATCATTAGTGATTTCTTTCTCACTGAATTGAACAATACAAGGAAGCCTTAAGGTTTCAGAAATTCCCCTTCCTCAAAGGTCAGACAGGCAGGTAGCCTCATCCACTATGACCTAAAGGAAAATGAAAGAGAAACAAAATTGCCATGGGAAATATGAACTTGGTATAAACTTGTCAAAAAGAATTCATCTATCCAAACAGAATTAAATTAGGATCCCCCATATATGTAGTCTCTCATAATAACAGCTGCAAAATATCACATTCAGCTAATTTCAGGAAATGGCCTTCCTGCTCTTTGGTACTTATCTGAATTCTAATCGTCTTTCAAAGCTTATATCATTGCATTTTCCTCCTGAAGCCATTGGTTCTTACTCTGTTCCTTTCTCCATTTTGAGCTATGTTATATATAGGATTGTACCACAGAAATAAACATGTAACACAAACTTATTTTACATTTTAAGGCAGATAATTTCATGTGTCATTCTCATCTTTTGCCCAAGAAGCTGAGCCTCTTGAATGCAGAAATTTCTCCTCCTTCCTATATTTCCTCACTGCAACTAGCAATGAGCTAGGCACATGTATTATACTCAATAAATGCCCATAAACTGACTACTGGGTGAATATTAAATGATCCTCTGATGTTATTGTATGTTCCACTTGGAGCATGTTTCATTATTTGTTATTCTCTTAGAGTGTTTTATTTCCTTTTAATTTATGTTCTGATTTATATTTCTGAACCTCATATGCAAATGCTCTTTCCTTTCCTCTTGATCAATCCAAAAGCAACATTTCATTAAAATCCATCCTTAAATCCAGCTTCTTCCAGGAAGTCTCTGTGATACACCCGTGTGTAGTGCTTTCCCCTCCCACAGTCGTGATTTCAATGACACTAGCATGTTCTTAAACATCATTGCCTCACACTATTCTTCAGTGTTTCCTACCACACTTTTTTTTTTTTTTTTTTGAGAAGAGTCTTGCTCTGTAGTCCAGGTTGGAGTGCAGTGGCACAATCTTGGCTCACTGCAACCTCTGCCTCCCAGGTTCAAGCGATTCTCCTGCCTCAGCCTCCAGAGTAGCCTGGATTGCAGGCACTTGCCACCACACCGGGCTAATTTTTGTATTTTTATTAGAGACAGGGTATCACCATGTTGTCAAAGCTGGTCTTGAACTCCTGACCTCACGTGATTTGCCTGCCTCAGCCTCCCAAAGTACTGGGATTACAGGTGTGAATCACCTATCACACGTTTTATTTCTCCAATATGATATATCTCCAAGACATATATTATTACAGAAAATGTGTTTTTATGGTTGAATTAAGTGTGTGCGTATGGAGAAAAGCATAAACCATTTTAAACCACTTAAAATTATTAAAATTGAGATAACTAAACATTTTGTTATGTTTGTCTTATCTTAAAGAGGTCTCTAAAAGTACAATAGTCAAAATATGTAATATTCATTTTAAAGCAAAGGAAGAAAAAATAGAGTGTTTATAAATGTTAGTGGATATGAATTTTATTGGGATGTATTTTACACTTTTACCACCATCTGGCATAGAAATGTCACTATTTGATAGTTTAGGATTTTCAATAAGAAATTTTGGATGATGTATGCGTGGGGGTGTATATGTAATTATCAAGTACTTAATGGAGACTACTGAACTTTTAATTTGTTAAATTAAGATCTGATCATAAACAAACAGTTCTTTCAATTGCTTTATTGGTTTTAAAAATGAGTTCTCTTACTATCCATATCAGTGATTTGTAGATTTATGAACTTCTCTCCATTGTAAGGTACTTGCTTTGTAAATAATATATGCTTTCATCAAAGCCATTGTAACTCTAAAAGAAAAGATTGTAAAATTACCTTTAAAAACTTGGAGAAGAAACAGAGAATTTTGAAGAATAGAAGATAATATGAAAAAGAATAAATATTGAAAACAAATATATATTTAATAATTAACTGTACAAAATATGACTCGAAGGCTTCTTTGCGTTTGTTTATTTATTTATTTTCTTTTTCTTAGAGACAAGGTCTCACTCTGTCACCCAGGCTGGAGTACAGTGTCAAGATCGTAAGTCACTGCAGGCTTGACCTCTTGGGCTCAAGTGATCTTCTCACTTCAGCCTCCTGAGAGGCTGGGACTCAGTGACTTGGAGAAGGGTTGGGGAAGGGGGGGGCAGAGAGAGAGAGAGAGAGAGAGAGAGAGAGAGACTGTGTTATAACAGGCGTGCTTTTCAGTTGCCAGCCCAATCCCCTTTCCTTTGTAAAAGTCTCCTCTACCCTTCAGCATCAGCTCCTTTACGGCCTCCCTCAACTTTTTACCTCTTAGTTTCTCAATTTACAATTAATTTGATGAGAATAATAAATTATTTCCTGACCAGTAAAGCAACTGAATGAGGCAAACATCATTAGAGCTTAATTTAACAAATTAGTGTTCAACTGTGTTGACCCTAAGCAGCGTAGAGTCCCGGGCATAACAACATGCTGTGTGAATTCTGATGGTGTCTATCTGTGACTCACAGTCATCACTGCTTCTTGTTGCTCTAGTTGAATCTGTTCTGTACTGGCACCCCTTCCAGTGCCTCATAGGCCTGTGGTGCATTATGTTTTCCACAACAGTGAATTAAGTTGGAAGAGTCAATGACATTTCCACAAAGCTTTATGAATAATTAAAAGGGGGAGTATCACGTCCGTGTATCTTGATTCTATGCATGTTGTTTTCTGTGCCCCCTAATCATGTCCCTTCTTGCTCCTTTGCTTCCTCCTGTTTCTCTGTTAAGACTTCCCTGAGACACCTTCTTTAGCAGAAAGTCTTTGCTGACCTCCCAGGCTAGCCTTGCTCTTCTGTCTCTCTGCCTCTGTGTCCTGTGCATCCATCATGGTACTCACTACCTCGTTAATTGCCTCTTTACTTGTCTATCTTTCAAAGCATTCTGTCACCCACATTGAAAGTTCTCTCTAAGTGTGTACTGAGATGTCTTTAACATCTGTGTCTCTGCTACAAAGCATCAGGGTGCCTGATAATATAAATTTGAATGAATGAATGAATGAATGAATGAAAATTTGAAGGAAGGCATGAATGAATAGCCGTATTCATGAATAGCTATCTCCCTTTGTCTCACAGTCTAGGCTCCTTAGCCTGGTCACCAGATTTGCCCCCTTCCTTTTCATCTTCATCTCCTGTAACTTTTCTCAAGTTGCCTGGTTATTCAAGTAGTCCAGTCATCCAGGACTTACTCTTTCTCACTTAAGCCTTGTAGTCTTACACCACAAGTCTGTCCTGGTCATTCTAGTTAAAATGTTTTCTGTTTTGTATGCAGTGAAAATCAAGGTTAGGCTTAAATGTTGCTGCCTCTATGTTCCCTGAGCATTTTGATCATAACGCTAATTTAGCACAGATTACATTGCATCCTGGCTGGTGATCTATCTATGTTTCCCGTCAAACTGAACCCTTTCTTTAATGACCAAGAGCCATTTGTACCTTCAAAGAGATTAAATAATTTGCTTAAGACCGTAAAACTGCAAAAAAAAAAAAAAAAAAAAAAAAAAAAAAAAAAAAAAAAAAAAAAGGCATGCAGGCAAACTCAGGTAGTTTGCCTCCAAATCCAGTACTCTAAAAATACTTCTTCTGAACATCTCTTTCTCTTCCACACCGGCTTAAGAATTTTATTACTTTTACTAATATACAAATACACACAGACATACACATATATTTTTCTTTGTAACTTCTTTTCAAATACATGTCTCATAAAACTCTGGAAACAAAAAAATGTAGTTGGTAAATGCAGAGACCCTTATTAGAGAAAATTCTGAATGGAAAACCAGGTACTAGCATATATTCCCAAAGTTATGCAAACTTCTGTAGTAGTATTTACCATGATTAGGCAGCTTCTTTTGCTATTATTTCCTACTCCTAAATAGTTTACGTTCCTATGAACAAGATAAAGACTAATGAAGGCTGAATAAATTGCTTTAATATTCCTACATTTGAAAAAAACCTTTTGAAAATTCCTATATGAAAACCAGTTTTGGAGGAGAAACTGTCTGTCAAGCTATAATGAAGCCCAACTGTAACTAGCCAATGTCGGATATATTTTCTAGGCTGTGTCTCCCGACCTCTTTCACATTTGCTGACAGCAGTTCAAATACTCAACAGAGTGCCCCGGGGGCAGGAGGAAGGGAAGGAGGAATTATTTTAAGTAGGCCAGCTCAGCTTGAAATAAGTGCAGTCTGATCATAGGTCTCGGAATTTGGGGCTTTCTGAACTGTAATCCTAGCTCAGACACTGATCCCTCCTGTGACCTAGGATAAATTACTCAACCTCTTTGCCTTGGTTTCCAGATCCCCTAAATAGGGATAATAATCCTGACCTCAGAAGGCTAGCGTATGAATTAAATATCTGCAAGGCCTGATCTTAACGACAGGCAAATGAAGCATCTCGTTCTTGCAGATATAATAACTCTTTCAACTCAATTTAACAAGAACTATTTCTGCTAAAGAAACAAAAGGTGGCTGATTCTGGTATCTCACCAGCCTGAAATTGTTGATGCAGCCTCAAAAGGAAATCACCCTCATAAATGAAAAAAACTTGAGGCTGAAAACAAAACATTAACAAAATATTGATTTTACCCCAAACCAGCATGCTTGGTTGGTTCTTTTGCTGTAACAAGACAGCTTTTGAGTTTGGCCTTCCTGAGCATTGGGACAGTAGTTAGCTTTCCTGAGCACTGCTCTCTCAAGGTAAGACTTATCAGTATATTTCTGTTGTTTATTTCAATAGTTTGAAGATAACATTTAGTTGGAGAAAGATTCAAACTATGATCACCAACAGTTCAAGGACAAGACTTTTTGACACCTGGAAGTTCTATCAAAAGTGGTATTTTATACAAAAATTACCTGGGCATGGTTGTTGTGTGTGCCTATATTCCTAGCACTTTGAAAGGCCTAGGTGGGCAGATGACTTGAGCCCAGGAATTCGAGACCAGCCTGGGCAACATAATGAGACTGTGTCTCTAAAAAAAAAAAATTAGCCAGGTATGGTGACATGCACCTATAGTACCAGCTACTCAGGAGGCTGAAGTGGGAGGATATCTTAAGCCTGGGGAGGCCACAGTGAGCCATGATCGCACCATTGCACTCCAGCCTGGGTTGAAAGCAAGACTCTGCTTCAAAAAAAAAAAAAATAGAGAGAGAGAAAAGTAAGATTCTGTTATTTTAGCAATACAATTAAATATGCATAGAATAAAGTTACTTTTAGAGTAAGTGAGGAATATGTTCTAGAACATCATATATAATCCCAAATTCATGCAGATTAAGATTAATATTTCCGAAGGAAAAAAATGTGAAAGGAAAAATGCATCCTTGAAAAGGTTGACTCCAAAACCAACAGAATATATCCTTACATTCCTGCTGCTTTTTCTTTTCTTAGCATTATCTCTCTCTCATAAAACATAGAGTCAGCTGGGTGTGGTGGCTTACGCCTGTAATCCTAGCACTTTGGGAGGCCAAGGTGGGTAGATTGCCTGAGCTCAGGAGTTTGAGACCAGCCTGGCAACATGGGCAACATGGTGAAATCCCATCTCTACTAAAATACAAAAGAATTAGCTGGGCGTGGTGGTGTGCACCTGTAATCCCAGCTACTTGGGAGACTGAGGCAGGAGAACTGCCTGAACCCAGGAGGCAGAGGTTCCAGTGAGCTGAGATCACACCACTACAGTACAGCCGGGGCAACAAAAAAACCCCAGTCTGTCCTAAATTAACAATGAAATAGAACATCGTCAGTATTTGTCTTTGAATTAGTATCTATTATGTGCAATAAACTACCCCAGAACTTAGTGGCTTAAAACAAGAATATTTACTGTCTCACAGTATCTGTTGGTCAGGAATCTGGGCATGGCATAATTAGGTCCTCTGGCTCAGGGTCTTACACAGTCATGATGCAATCAAGGTGTTAAAGAAGTTGCAATCATCTCAAGCCTCAACTGGGGGTCAGCTTCCCTGCTCACTTGGAACTTGGTTGCTGGCAGGATATACTTCTTCATAGGCTGTTGGACCGAAGGCCTCAGTTCCTCGCCAGCTATTGGCCTGAGGCCTCTCTCAGCTCCTTGCCACATGGGTCTTTCCATAGGGCAGCTCATAGCATAGCAACTCGTCTTATCAAAACACACAAGCCAAGAGTGCTGGAGAGAAAGAGAGAGAGAGATGGAATATGCCAACAAGGCTGAAGTCAGTCTTTTGTAACTTAGTATCAGACATGACATCCCATCCCTTTTACCATAGTCTATTGATAGAAGTGAGTTGCTAGCTCCAGCTCACACTCAAGGGAAGGAGATTACACAAGGCTATAAATACCAGAAGGCGGAGGTGATCATTGGAGGCCATCTTAAAAGACTACCTACAGCTGACTTCTGCATACTATATACTACACCTAACTTCCTTTCCAACATTCCTGAGAGTCAAGAGTGTTTTTTAGTATTAGCATAAGCTTTACTTCCCAGAAAATACTTGTATGACATTGCTATAAGATATTTAAAAACTCTTAAAGATAACAGTATATGTTTTAGAAAAAAAAAAAAAAACAGGACAATAGTTAAGTGCTGAGACCAGCTCGGTCAGGGAGACCCTAACCCAGCGGCACTAGAGGAATTAAAGACACACACACACAGAAATATAGAGGTGTGAAGTGGGAAATCAGGGGTCTCACAGCCTTCAGAACTGAGAGCCCCAAACAGAGATTTACCCCCTTATTTATTAACAGCAAGTCAGTCATTAGCATTGTTTCTATAGATATTAGATTAACTAAAAGTATCCCTTATGGGAAATGAAGGGATGGGCCAAATTAAAGGAATGGGTTGGGCTAGTTAACAGCAGCAGGAGCATGTCCTTAAGGTACAGATCGCTCATGCTAATGTTTGTGGTGTAAGAATACCTTTAAGCGGTTTTCCACCCTGGGCGGGGCCAGGTGTTCTTTGCCCTCCTTCCAGTAAACCTTCCACCGTGGGCGTTATGGCCATCACGAGCATGTCACAGTACTGCAGAGATTTTATTTATGGCCAATTTTGGGGCGAGTTTTTGGCCAGATTTTGGGGGACTTGTTCCCAACAGTTAAGCAAATCATTCAGGGATATGTCACTAACAGTCTAGGAGGTCTGGGTAAGGGATAAGGAAGCATTACCCTGTGACAAGAGCAACAACTTGTTTTATAATTCCTTCAGACCAATTCAATGGTTCTCACGTAATGCAATGCTTAAAAATTGGGGGGAAAAAAGCTTAGATTTCTTTTAAAGCATTAGTTCATGCCCATAAAGTGAGACTTTTACTAATGTGCTATGTCACATTATTTCAAGTTAATGCAAAATATGACCACATTCTATGTTTCTGTGACTATGTAAATAGTGACTATGTGAATGCTTATAAAAATAAGGCTTATATTCCATATATATCACTGTGTGAAATGTTTTTGAAATTTAATCCATTAGCTCATTTGGACCATGGCATTAATTCAAAGTCATATGCTTGATATTCAGGTAAGTTTTCTAGTTTTGCAATAGAAACCATTGTTGCTAAAAGTCTTATCCTCCTCTAGGTTGGTTTTAAATATATATATATATACACACACACATATACATATATATACACACACATATATGTATATATACCTAAACATGTACATATTTGTGTGACATGTATATTTTTGGGCATATAAAGATTGTGGATAGATGGAGAGAATTTATCACCACCCTTATGAAAACAACTCAAGTTACATTACCTCCAAAAAGAAGGCCAACATCATGATTTATATATTCCTCCTCAACAGTCATCATTTGTTTGCACAGAAAGTGGTTATCTGAGAATACTCATTCTACTTTTATTCTGATATTTGTGAATATGAATTTGATTAGAAACGCTACTTTTAATATGTTTGCTAAGAGTCCTGTTACAGTTGTGACAGATACTTTTACTCGCCAGTAAATTCTTCTTTTGTGACAACAATTTTTCGTCACTCTAAAATGTTTTGTACTTGTTATTTCCAAATTTATGGCTATGTAGATTGCTTCCAGTTTAGTGATCTGAGATAAGATGTATTACAAAAACGTATTTCCATTTCTGTGTCATCAAAGAGAGAAAATGGAGAAAATACAAAGTTCATTTTTTTCTCCAAATTTTGTGTCTGTGATTAATGAGCTGCTGACTTTGTGGAGAAGGATTCCCCTCCTCCACAAGGGTTTCAAAGCATTGTTTGTGAATCAGAAAAGCAGAAGCTCTCTCTGAGTCCAAAGTTTCAGTTGTTTGAACTCAGTGCAACTCATAGTGCGTTAAGGAACAGTAACCAGAAAGAAAGAGAAATTAAGTTAACCATTACTCTCTTCTTTTCACTTGTTAGACTACATCTGTTTAGCCTTGACCTCAAATTTCAAATGGGGTATTGATATACTAAAATGCCTGTGGTCAAAACCCGACAGGAAACGAAGTGTTGTAAAAGATAGCTGAAGAATCTGTAGATATATTCGTTTGCTAGGGCTGCCATAACTAAGTTCCATCACAAACCGGCTCACTTAACAGACATGTTTTGTCTCACAGTTCTGGAGGCTAGCTATCTGAAATCAAGATGTTGACAAGATAGGTTCCTTCCAAAGGCTGTGAGGGGAGGGTCTTTTGTCTGTTCCAGGCCTGTCTCCTAGGCTTGTAGACGGTGTCTTCCCTGCAATTTCGTATCACCTTCCCTCTATGCATGTTTCTGTGCCCAAATTCCCCCTTTTTATAAGGAAATTTGTGATGCAGGATTAAGTTCCACCTTTTAACCTTACTTGAGCTTGATTACTTCTGTAAATACCCTATCACCAAGTAAGATCACATTCTAAGGTACTCAGGTGTGAAGTCTTCAACACACAAATTTTTAGGGGAAACAATTCAGTCCATAACATTGTCTTATTCCATTCAGTCTAACATAACAAAATATCACAGACTGGATGTTTTATTCCTCACACCCCTGGAGTCTTAGAAGACCAAGACCAAAGTGCCACTAGATCTGGTGTCTGGCAAGGGTCCTCTTCATAGATGGCTGTCTTTTCACTGTGTCCTCACATGGCAGAAGAAATAAGAGACTTCTCTGGGGTTTCTTTTATAAAGGCGCTAATTCCATTCATGTACAAATGTTTTAGAGGGTATATAATAACTATTTTCAAATTTCTGAAAGACTGTGCTGAAAAAGAGGGATAAGATTTTTCTGGGCTGCTCTAAAAGACAAAACTAAAATGAATATATAAAACTATTCATATATTAGTTTTGTAAAACTAATTGTCATTAAATATAAACAATACATTATTTGAGAACTTGTATATTTCATAAGAAAGGCTTTGGATTTTGCAGTCATTGAGACAATGATGCAAAATCACATCACCAATAATTGCTAGCGGATGAGGACTTACATTTTTGCCTTCTCTCAGTCTTGGCTATTCCCTGTTAGTAAAACAGGGGTAATGACACCTATTTCATGTGATTGCTGTGAAAGCTTTATGAGATTATGTATATTTGACATCTAGCACTGTGTTCAGCCCAGATTACAACCTTAGAGAAGATGATTGATAATATTACTATTACTATTTTGAGTTTTCTAATTATTCTAAAGTAAAGAGACTATTTCGAAGAATTAAAATACTGGGTAGAGGGCCACTTTTCACAGATATTACAGCAATTCTTATATTGTTTGGAGGTCAAATAAAGGATTTTTAAAAGTGACTTATACATTAATATTTTATGGTTCTAGAAGAAGATGAGAAGCTGAAAGTAGATTGAGTAGCCTTGGTTTTATATCTTCCTCAAACCCCACCCCACTAGACAAAACTACAGTTTCTATTGCTTACTTTGGTTGTATCATTCCTCAACCACTTAATTTCATAACTTGTAGCAATATTTCCCCTGTCATTGTTTGATTAATGTTTAAAAATGCCTGTACAAACACCAACATCAATTTTAATGTAATCTTCAATGTCAAATATTATCACAAAATGCAGCACTGAATATTCAACTGTTGCAGCTCCTTGAAACTGAATGAATGCCCCTAAATACAAGTCTGTTGTGGGTTTATTGGAATAAGTACAAATTAATCTCTTCCTCATAAAAGGAAATATAGAGGATCCATCATCCATTCATTCGTTAATTCCTAAGTCATCAAGGAATTGTGTGTCCTGTTGTGTGTCCTGAGACTGCTAGGCATTGGGAATACAAATGCTTAGCAGTCTCAGGGCACACAATAGGGTATACATCAGGGAAAGTGCCATCTTGCAGGAGCTTTCAGTTTAGTGGAGAAAACATCCAGGTAGACATTTTTTTATGACAGTGTTTACTGCAGGTGATATGGTTTGGCTGTGTCCCCACCCAAGTCTCATCTCAAATTGTAATCCCCATGTGTTGGAGGAAGGACCCGGTAGGAGGTGATTGGATCACGAAGGCAGACTTCCCCCTTGCTGTTCTCACGTTAGTAAGTGAGTTCTCGTGAGATATGGTTGTTTGAAAGTGTGTGGGGTTGTTTGAAAGTGTGTGGCACTTCCCCCTTTGCTCTCTCTCTCTCTCCTGCTCTGCCGTGGTAAGACGGACTTATTTCCTCTTTGCCTTCTACCATGATTTTAAGTTTTCTGAGGTATCTTAGTCATGCTTCCTGTTAAGCCTGTGGAACTGTGAGTCGATTAAGCCTCTTTTCTTCATAAATTACCCAGTCTCAGATAGTTCTTTATAGCAGTATAAAAATGTAGTAGGATAGCAGGTTACTAAAATGAGCACTTAGCCACACTTTGATGGTCAGGAAGGGCTTGGCAGAAGAAGTGTTTCTAAGCTTAGACTATAATGGTTAGTAGGAGTTCACAGGTAAAAAGGAGGAGGAAAGAGTGCTCTGGAAAATATAAAGGTATATATATGAATGTTCAAGAAAAAATATGCATCAAAGAAGGAATTAACCTGGGGTGAGAAGGAACACAATGTGGTGGGAAAACTGTATGAGCCCAGAGTCAGAAGACCTTCTGTAGCCATTAAGTAGTGATGCCCCTTTCCCATCCATGAATGCAGGATGCACTGTGTAACGCTAAGAATGCGAGGTAGCTTTAGTGTTCATATATTATTTAAGATCTCTTATGCAAATTTTTAAAATGATGACACTCTTATAATGAGATATGAAAAACAGATTGGGGATGACTAGATGTTGAGTTGCTAAAAACGAAATCTCTCTTTTCTTATCTTTGCAATAATTCACAGTGCCTAGCATGGTGAATTTATGTAAAATTGAACCAAGATATGCTTCTCTAGGCAAAAGGAGTTTAACGTGGAGTCACTCCACAAGTACTGGTTTTTCCATTGGAGAACTGAATAAGAATGGTCTCGTTCTGTTAAAAGGAAAGCTCAGTCTCCCATGGTGCAAAATGAAGCTCTCTGTGAAGTGCTCTGCGGAGTACTTAAACCAGAAGCCAGATCACGGAGGCCTGATGGACCTGTAGCAGTGGCTCTTAAACTATTTTACCACAAAATAAACTTGGTGATTTGTTGAGAATACAAGTTTCCTTGTTTTAGCTTCCTACAATCTAATTGTGTTGCCCCAGGCAGAAGCATGTAAGTCAGGTATACACTCAAGTTTCATTGCCAGAACCAAGTCCTTGCCCCTCACGTTGTATCTTTCCTGTGTTTTCAACCTTTCATCTCACTTTAAACCCTACCTCAATCCTTGCTTCAACCACGTGGAAGTGGTTCAAACATAGCAGTTTATTCATGCCTCTATGCCTTTGTTATCAGCCCTCCCTCTATCTTAAAATGCTTTTGCCCTTAAAATGCAGTGTTCTGTTCCCCAGGTAACTGCCCACACATATTTCAAGACTCATCTATTTTAAATTTCTTCTCTGCCTTTCTTGTTTAGACTTGACCGCTCACTCCTTAGTGTCTTTACTTTAACCCTGACCTGTGATGTAATCTACAAAACATTTCTCCACTTATTTTTTATACATTTCTTTCTTCTCTATTACAGTGTTTGATACAATAAGCACTTAATAAATGTTTGCTAAATGGATAAATGCATGAATGTATGAACGAATGAGATACATTCTAAAACAGGGCTTAAAGCATGGATTCTGCAGTTAGACTGCCTGGTTTCAAATCCTTTCTCTATCACTTACCAGGGGTGTGAATTTAGGAAAGTTACTTTAAGCCTCTGTCTCAGTTTCTCAATTATAAATGAGAATGATAATTATAGTATCTGCCTCAGGTAGCTGTTAAGAGGTTTTAAATAAACTAATATTTGTAAACTAATATTAGTTTACAAACTAATATTTGTAAACATCCTGGTGGTGTCCCAGCTGGCTTGAGACCAGAGAGGTTGTCTCTTCTGATAACTTTGCATCCTGAAATGGTGCAAATAGTTTAAAAATAGTTTAAAATAAACTAATATTTGTACAAACTAATATTTGTAATATATTATATATTATATAAATATATATAAATATATAATATTTATAGTAAAATAAACTAATATTCTGTAAAGACTAATATTTGTAAAGTTTATTTGTAAATAAACTAATAATTGTTAAAATGTTTAACATTTATATCTAGAACAGAGATCTTGAGAGCATGAGACAATCCAGAAGAATGTAAGAAGAAAAAAGTGATGGGCATTGATGATTGAGGAAGAAAAGGACTGGGATTAAGTCTTTGGATTCTAATAGTCACCAGGAGTGGTCGGCAAGTTTCTTCCATTAATTCATTACTTTTAATTATTTGATCATAAGAAAGGAGAGTCTGACTTTGTGGAAAAACACACAGTCAGTTTCATTAGAAAAGAGAGAGTCAGACGTTTTTAAAACAACAACAACAATATGCCCTGAGTAGTAGAGAAACAGAAGAGCGATTGATCTACAAAGGCAAGACTCAGACGGAGACCACAGTGAACCTGCAAAATAGAGGAGCCCCTGGGTGGGAGAGGATATAACTGGAACTCTGGGAATGTAACGTGCATGGTGTGCTCATCTGACAGACATGGCAGCTTAGGGGAATGAGTCTCTGCAGCATTGTAGTGAAGAGAGGATACAGGACGACTGTAGAACCACAGCTCAGCCAAGAGTAAGTATAAATTTCTTGATCTCTCTAAAGTCTCTTTTCTGTTAAATGCAAATAATAATGCATGCTTCATTCAGCAAGTTATTGTGAGGACTAAACGAGACAGTATTTGAAATTACTATGTAACAGGAAATAAGGTACAGATAATCCTCAGTACAAGCACAATAATGTGGGACTGTAAAGATGATTGTGCAAAGCAATCTTAATAATCAATGAGAAAACTAATGATCGGGACTTGGCCTTTAAAAAGTTTTGCCAAAACATCAAAATCTTTCTTCCTGTCATTGACAAAGGTACAAGGAAATAAAAATAGTAAAACTAATACCTAGTACAAAATAACTTAAAACATGAGAAATGTTTAAAACTAACGTGTTTTACTTTTCATAAAAACTTATCAAAAGTAGTTTAAACCATGTCTGCCCCCTTGTCATGTAACTGACAATGTGGAGCACCATCTTTCTTTATGCACTGGTGAACTGTCATACGCTTTTGTAAGTTCGGAATGCCTTCCAGCATTGTATTCTTTGTTCTTTCAGTGTCTTGAAACACTTCCAAGAGTTTTTTCTAATGTGAAAATTTTCTGCCAGCATTACTTCCTCTAGGACATCTTCATTCTGTTCATCACAACTACCTTTCTCATTTATGTTAAGTTCTCTTTCAGTAAATTTCCGTGGCCTCATACCTAGAAACTCAATGACAGCAATGTCAATATTCCATCGTCAGCTGTCTTCTTATTGGATCTAATTTCACATCCAGCATTATTGCTTTTCATTTCTTTACTGCACTTTGGTCTGTTGCACAATTTCTTCTTTTAATCATCTGTTTTGTAAAACGTCACGTGAGTTTATGATTGGAAGATGTGGAGGCAACACAATTACATGCTTTGCTGGGTGGTAACTGAGTAACAGATGTGCAGTAGCCATACTGAGGTGATCTGTTACTGATCATGGTGTGCATCTGCTATTTATGTAGTGATTTCTGAACTGAAGTGCTATCAGTGAGGTTAGAACTTCATGAAATTGCAGTTAATATACCATAGTTAATGAAATGTGAACCATGTTATTGAGGGACTGTTGTTATTTAACTAAACCATGGTAACTGAAATTGATACATATGAATTAGCAAATCGAGAGCTGCCAGTATTTTTAATTTCATCCTTTAAATGTTCTTAATTTCTTTTTAATCAGCAAGACTTATGTTTTTATGCACACCATTGTGATGAGGATCCCAAGATTTTGATGGCTAAGCTGCAATTTGAGTAAGAGGTTCAGAATTAGGCTTAGTTCCTAACCCCACTCTCTGCGTGATCCTCCTTCCCACACCATTCCAAACATATCAGTGTGGCACACACCCAGGCTGAGAACCACTGCTCTAAAGCCTTCCACATAATTGAAAGTTTAGTCACTCTAGCTTTGAATTTTTCTACTTAAAAAAAATTATTAAGAAAGCTGTTGATTTAGAATTTTTGTGTCTTTGCTTTTAATTATTTCTTCTTATTTTGTTTTGCTTATTTCATTTCCATTTGCTCATTTCATTGTAAAGAAATGGCTCTGAGAGAAATTTAAATTACCTTTGACTTTTCAGGCTGTGCCCCTAGATCTCACTTCCACCCCTTTTCCCTCTTTCCATCTCAAGAAACAAAATTAAGAATAAACATAAAGGGAGACAATGTGAGTGAGAAAGAACAGAAATATAGCCCCACGTAAATTAAAATGTCAAAATAAAAAAAAAACACATATTTTAAAAGGATTTTCCATTAAACATAGGAATTAAATAAGAATTTATGTTAGAGAACTAGGTTTGGGGAGACAAAAGCTTTCATGAAAATGTTTAGATTTATTTTTTAATATCAAGTATTGCAAATATTCTACATACTAAATAATAGGAAAATGACAGAAAAAAATATACTAACTAGGTGGAATATTACATAAATTTAGTGAATGTAATTGTCAGTTTTAAATACATTGTAGCAAGAAGAAAAAATGCAAAAGATACAATGTGAAGTGAAAAAAGTAGGAAACAGAATACCTTCCCTGTAAGACAACAATGCAAGGGAGTTGATGCTTCTGCCCCTTTCCTCACAGCAGGAATGCCATTGCTCTCTCCCTCCCAGCACAAGGAACAAGGTGATGCTCGGCCAATTCCTTAGAGTTACTGCTCAGAAGAAACACTTCAAGGAGAAATAGTAACTGGCATGGAAAGGTCCTGTTGTCTTCAGGTTCCTGGCACTAATAGAATCAAAATACTAGACAAAACCCATCCTGATGCTTCACATAAGTTTAATAGTATGCTCCACTCTGAATTTCTAAGCCTACCCCCAACCACATCCCAAATGGTGTACCAGTGTGGCCCACTGCCAAAAAGAATATAATAATATTCCTAATAGTGGATCATAGTTATACCCAGAGGAATAGAAGGTCCATTTACCTGGAATTCCTTCTCCTCTTGTTGTGAAGCAGGTTCACTGTGTACTGGTCACCAACTTGTCTGAGTCCAGTGAGACAAAATACCTGGGCATACAACAAACTGCATGAAGAGACTTTTTACTACTTACAGAGAGACAGCAAGGGACAACAGAAACCTGTGACACCTTGTAAGCCAGTCTGCAAGGCTCAAGAAATTTGCCCAGGATAGATGGAGTGTCCTCAAAGACTCCTTAAAGAATTCCAGTCACATCCTGGTGGTGTCCCAGCTGGCTTGAGACCAGAGAGGTTGTCTCTTCTGATAACTTTGCATCCTGAAATGGTGCAAACAAATGCATAAATAACTGATCTTTTGGTCTTTTGAAGGAATCTACTCCCCAGTGTGTTTCTAATTCTCTAGGGTAGAATGTTTAGAGGAGAACAAATAAACTCCCCTCTTGATAATATGAATCCTCTTTTATAACATATCTGGACATGTGTTTCTTTTCTATTCTCCTTTTACCGTGAGTGAGAAGAGAGAAGAATAAAAGGGATACCAAGATATAAGGACTGTGAAATACTGAAAGCTGAGGATTGGCAATTCATAGAAACTATTTCTCTGGATACTATTTTTCTTACAGCACAACTACATGACTGAAGACAGAGCTCATCTGGGTCAGTGTTTCAGAAAATGTTGCCAAGTTACTTCTTCAAATGCAGATTCCTGGACCTCAGTGCAAACTACCATGTTAGAAATGAGAGTTGGGGTGAGATGGAGGAGAGGTGATATTGATAATCTGCATTTTTTTAAACTTTTATTTTAGTTTCAGGGGTACATGTGAGGGTTTGTTACATGGGTGAGCTCATGTCACAGGGGTTTGTTGTATAGATTATTTCATCACCCACATATTAAGCCTAGTACCCAATAGTTACTTTTTCTGCTCCTCTCCCTCCTCCTACCCTCCATGCTCAAGCAGACCCCAGTGTCTGTTGTTCCCTTCTTTATGTTCATGAGTTCTCATCATTTATCTCTCACTTATAAGTGAGAACATGTATATTTGGTTTTCTGTTCCTCTGTTAGTTTGCTAAGGCAAATAGCCTCCAGCTCCATCCATGTTCCCACAAAAGACATGATCTCGTTTGTTTGTTTGTTTTTTTAATAACTGCATCATATTCCATGGTGTATATCTACCACATTTTCTTTATCCAATCTGTCACTGATGAGCATTTAGGTTGATTCTATATTTTTGCTGTTGTGAATCGTGCTTAAATAAACATTCATGGCCAGGTGCGGTGGCTCATGCCTGTAATCCCAGCACTTTGGGAGGCCAAGGTGGGTGGATCACGAGGTCAAGAAATCTAGACCATCCTGGCCAACATGGTGAAATCCCGTCTCTACTAAAAATACTAAAGTTAGCTGGGCATGGTGATTCGTGCCTGTAGTCCCAGCTACTCAGGAGGCTGAGGCAGGTGAATTGCTTGAACCCAGGAAGTGGAGGTTGCAGTGAGCCAAGATCGTGCCATTGCACTCCAGCCTGGTGATGAAGCAAGTCTACGTCTCAAAAAGAAAAAAAAACAAACAAAAACATTTGTGTGCATGTGTCTTTATGGCAGAATGATTTTAGCTCTTTGAGGAATCACCATACTGCTTTCCACAATGGTTACACTAACTTACATCCCTACCAACAGTGTGCAAGTGTTTCCTTTTCTCTGTAACCTTGTCAGCAACAGTTACTTTTTGACTTTTTCTCAACAGCCATTTTGACCTGTGTGAAGTGGTTTTGATTTGCATTTCCCTAACGATGAGTGATATTGAGCCTTTTTTCAAAGCTTGTTGACCACACGTATGTCTTTAAAAAATAAAAGTGTCTGTTCATGTCCTTTGCCCCTTTTTTTTTTTTTTTTTTTTTTGAGATGGAGTCTCACTCTGTCACCCAGGCTGGAGTGCAGTGGCCTGATCTCTGCTCACTGCAACCTCCACTTCCTGGGTTCATGCCATTCTCCTGTCTCAGCCTCCTGAATAGCTGGGACTACAGGCGCCCGCCACCATGCCCAGCTAACTTTTTTTTTTTTAAATAGAGATGGGGTTTCACCATGTTAGCTAGGATGGTTTCAATCTCCTGACCTCATAATCTGCCTGCCTCAGCCTCCCAAAGTGCTGGGATTACAAGCGTGAGTCGCTATGCCCAGCCCCTTTGCCTGCTTTTTAACGGGGTTGTTTGTTTTCCTTTGGCAAATTTGTCTTAGTTCCTTATAGATGCTGGATATTAGACCTTTGTCAGATGGATAGTTTGCAGGTATTTTCTTCCCATTCTGTAGGCTGTCTGTTTATTAACAGTTTCTCTTCCTGTACAGAAGCTCTTAAATTTAATTAGATCCCATTTTTTAATTTTTGCTTTTGTTGGGATTGCTTTTGTGTCTTTGTCATGAAATTTTGCCCATGCTTGTGTCCTGATTGGTATTGCTTAGATAAGAAAATCTAGAAGAAACTATAAGAAACCCCTAGAAGACACTAGGGTTTTTAGAGTTCTGGGTTTTACATTTAAGTCTTTAATCCATCTTGAGTGAATTTTTGCATATGGTTTAAGGAAGGGATCCAGTTTCAATTTTCTGCATCTGGCTAGCCAGTTATCCTAGCACCATTTATTGAATATAGAGTCTTTTCTCCATCGCTTGTTTTTGTCAGCTTTGTTGAAGATCAAATGTCTGTAGATCTGTGGCCTTGTTTTGGGGCTGTCTATTCTGTTCCATTGGTCTATGTGCCTGTTTTTGTACCAGTATCTTGCTGTTCTGGTTACGGTAGCCCTGTAGTATAGTTTGAAGTCAGGTAGTGTGGTGCATCCAGCTTTGTTCTTCTTGCTTAGGACTGCGTTGGTTATTTGGGTTTGTTTTTGGTTCCATATGAATTAAAAATTTTTTTCTAGTTCTCTGAAGAATGTTGTTGGTAGTTTGATAAGAATAGTATTGAATCTATAAATTGCTTTGGGCAGTATGGCCATTTTAAGGATATTGATTCTTGCTATCCATGAGCATGGGATGTTTTTCCATTTGTTTGTGTCTTCTCTGATTTATTTGACAGTGTTTTGTAATTCTTATTGTAGAGATCTTTTACTTCCATGGTTATCTGTAGTCCTAGGTATTTTATTCTTTTTGTGGAAGTTGTCAGTTGTGAATGGGATTGCCTTCCTGAATTAGTTCTCAGCTTGGCTGTTGTTGGTGTATAAGAATGCTAGTGATTTTAGTACATTGATTTTGTGTCATGAAACTTTGGTGAAATTGTTTATCAGCTGAAGATTACGGAGTTTTCTAGATATAGCATCATGTCATCTACTAACAGGGATAGTTTGACTTCCTCTCTTATTTGGATGCACTTTATTTCTTTCTCTTACCTAATTGCTCTAGTTAAGACTTCCAATACGATGTTGAATAGAATTGGTGAGAGAGGGCATCCTTGTCTTGCGTCAGAGAACCTGCTGTTTTTATTCAGTATTTAAAAAAACTTTTCATTGTAAAATCTAACAGATATAGAAGACTATATAAAACAAAGCAAATACCCTTGTAACCACAGCTATTTAAAACATATACTTTTCCATCCACCTATCCTAACCACAGTCCCTTCCCTCTTTTCAACAGTAATTACAGTCCTGATCTTTATGGTAATCACGTCTTTATTTTCTTTGTAATTTTATCACCCAAATGTTCATGCCTAAGCACTAGTTTAGTTATGCTTCATACTCCTTTTTCTAGAACAGGAGTGTTTTGTTTTTAATTGTTCCTCCTTTTGTTTATTTCTTTTTTTTTTCAACGTGTTTTTGGGAACACGTGATATTTGGTTACATGACTAGGTTCTTTAGTGGTGATTTGTAAGATTATGGTACAACCATCACCCAGGCAGTGTACACTGTACCCAATGTGTAGTCTTTTATCTCTCACCCCCTCCAACCCTTTCCCCCAAGTCCCCAAAGTCCATTGTATCATTCTTAGGCCTTTGCATCCCCCCATAGCTTAGCTCCCACTTGTAAGTGAGAACATATGATGTTTGGTTTTCCATTCCTGAGTTACTTCACTTAGAATAATGGTTTTCAGTTCCAACCAGGTTGCTTCAAATGTCATTATTTCATTTATTTTTATGGCTGAATAGTATCTCATGGTGTGTGTGTATATATATATATATCATAATTTCTTTATTTACTCTTTGAATGATGGGCATTGGGCTGAAAGAACTTACATTTTTAACAACTTATTTAAGTGATCCTCAGGAACTCTAAACCGTGGGAATCACTGCTAGCCTAACTCCGTATACACCTAAGGAGCAAGATCTATAGCCTCCAATGTATCACATTTTATTTCCATAAGCCTTCAAAACTGATCAAGGGTGATGAAGATGGCATTATTTATCTCAATTATGTATTTTCATTCTCCTTCCTAAAAGAAAATTATATGCCTCTATCTGTTAGCATGTGACTTGAAATGCTTGTCTTTGCGAATACTCCATGGTCTGAGGAGGTCATTTATATCACACTTGGCCATGTAACTTACTATGGCCAATGCAGTGTGAGTAAAAGTGCTATCTGCCACCTCTGGGTGGATGCTTCAAGAGCTATCCCATGGCTCTGTCACTGTTCTTTCCCTTTGCCACAAGACCAAGATAAGGCTCTTTCCTTTAGTCTCAATCACCAAATAAGGAAGATATGTGAGGCAGACCCACAGCTCTCCTAGAACCTACATTGACAGAGTAGAAAATAAACTGTTATTGTCATAAAGCACTGAGACCTTGAACTTGTTTTTCTTTTTTAATGGAGCATAACATAAAGAAAGATTTCCAATCCATGGAGATAAAATAGTTTTTAAAATTTTCTTTCCTATGACAAATATATGGCCACATAAAAGCAAAAAGTAGCTTGTGCTGCCTCTAAGGTGGTGCAGTAAGTGCACTTATGAATGCCTAATGAAAGGACAGTTCCAATGTGTATACTAGCTACATACCAGTTTCATCCTGCCTTAGCACTCCCATCCTGCACTGTCTCAAGGACAGCAATAGAGCTTTAATCTGTCTTCAAAACAATGGAAGAATGGATTATTTGCCCTGCCCTCCTCCTATACGTATATACAGTTTGGGCAAGAGGAATACCACCAGGCAAATTGTTTTCAAATCTATCTAATTTCTTCAAGACTTCTCCTGTTTGTTTTTCTAAAATCACTTTCTCTCCTTCCATGGCAACAGGACAAGACAAAACGGTTCTCTTTTAATATTCAAGAGCTGTTGCTCTTAGACAATATAGTGCTGTTCAGCAGAAAAGCCCTATTCAGCATATTAAAAATCCCATTAACTCTTCCCTTCTCATCACTTGTGAATTACAGATACCCTGGTCAATGCCCTTGTCAGATACTGATTTCATCTCGTTTTAAACACATATCAGAATGAAAAACAAAGTATACGGCTGTTTCTATCTACTCATGTCTCACTGTAAATAAATGAAATGGCAGGGTTCTGAAGTTGATACATAACATTAACTTGATAAATACTATTTGAATATGGAGACTTATACATGGAAAGGAATTTCCAGAAGCTACCTTTCTGTAGCTCCCAGTCATCTAAATTAATGAAAACATTTTGCAGTTAAAAAAAATCTAAAAGATACTGGAAGCAAGTTTAATATGCTGAAAATATACATGCAAGTCTACTCTATACATGAGTGACAAGAAAGTCACATAGAATTATATTAAAGCAATTATTACATGTCATTTGTGCTTCTTGATTAGTCCAGAGTCCCTATATAGTACAAAAGCAAATGTCTTTGTTTGATGATAAAAAGCCAATAATTCCTCCAGGTATAACTGGAAACATGTCATTTCACACAATATGCTTTAAAATGGTATCTAGCTTCCTTCAAAACCCAAAGATTTATCAAATATAATTTTGCAAGTGTGCTTACAGGAGCTAACATAAACCAAATATAATTTTGAAAGTGTGCTTAAAGAAGCTAACATAAACTTATTTTCTAATATTTTGTTTCAAATGTAAGGAAAAGATGCTTCCATATGGAATAGAACCATTTAGGAGCCACAATCAATCACTGAAGATAATCAAATGTCCCTGAGCTTCATGACCTGGGCTAACTGAGTTAGAGGTAAAGATATTTGAATTTCCTCTTGTTGCCTGATTTAGAAGCCCATGACACTGCTGAGATATTTATATTCAACTCTTAACAGGATTCCAGTGTGGTCCAGAAGCTTCTGAGACTGTTGAAGTTGGGGAAAAAAAAAAGGGTGCTCTAAACTCCACCAGGACTACCTCCAAGAGGACAATTCGCAGGCCAAGATAACTAGTGGAAATCTGGCAAATTATTTATAGAGTTTTTCCTCTTCCTTTCTTAACTACAAGAATTCAAGACATTCCAAGAGGTTTAGGAGCAGTTTACTTGGTCCCACACTTCCTGGAATACCTCAGAAGACCCCAAAATTGTTTTATAACCCCAGGGAACATCCACATTTCTATAATATGAAAAAAATACATGTACACTGATTATGGGCTAGACTGTGTGCCTATCAGACTTATATATGACAGACACTTGGATACATCCAGAATCCTTAAAGTTTGGGGGTGCAAAATATGAGGCTTCATTCATCAACTGGCATTCACAACCACAGGCATTGCCACCCCACCACACTTATTATCACTTTGATGGGGGACATGTATGCCCTCCATTTCTCGGGCATTCTTTTCCTTCTCTTACACCTTCTTCTTATATCAGTCTCTTCCCCATCACACTTCCAAAATATATGACCATAATAAGAATGCCATCTAGACTGCTCAGGGTATTTGTTCATTAAAAAGCCAACTCTCAGCTGAATGAAGAGCCAAAGATCATTAGAGGTGACAGAGCATGGAATTTTTGAAATGAGTACCTCCCATAAGGCCTCAAATATCACCTTGGCCGTTTATGACTCTCTTGGTGTGTATTTTATACACCATTTATTTAAAACAGCTCTGAGAGAAGGTCATTCAGGTATTTGGATGTGGGTTAACATCTAAAATGAACCACGGTTTATTATTCTTCTTATTGTCCACTTACTAAGGATAGTATAGTAGATGGTTGAAGTCTATGGCCTCATTTACGAAAGTGCAAAAACAGCACTTTTCCTCTGTTCATATTAGAATGAATATCTTGATATTTAAGGCTCTAACCCTTTAGGAGTGAGTGGTAATTTTGTGCATATAGTATATCTGCACTTCATCCTTCTAACTCTCGAGCATAATATTCTAACTCAGGCAGAGAAGAGCTGTGGCAAAGGGATGTTAGTGTCGGCAGCAATGTTCCCTTTAAATGAATTGGATCTATAAGACAATCTTATCAAGCTTGTCTTAGCACAAGTGGCAGCTTTATGTTTAAGAACAAGAGGAGGTAGTGAAGGATACCGTGATGCATCATAAACCTGCAGGATTTTTACAAGCCAAGATAGATGTTGAGATAATGAGAACAGATTCACTTGTCAGAGGCTCTGATGTCAAAACTGGAGTCTTCCATTATTTTCAAAAGAATACTTTTAATACATTCACAACACGAAAGCATGCAACAGCAATTGATGATACACAGAAATATATGTGGTTAATATCAAAAAGAAGTATCTACCTCTGATTGTCCAGAGTGCCTGTGGGTGATAGGATAGTTACTTTAAACATTATATATTTTTGAATGATAACTTTTGCAAGTCCATCTTGTTTGCTCTCATTAGTCTGGAACTACTTGAAGGGCCATTCTACAAAAAGCAATTCATTTCAGACTATAAGCAGGATTTTTATGAAACTTCCACCAAGTGGGAACTGAAGAAATTTAGTCACCATAAGACAAAAGATGAAGCTCCATCATTAAAATATCTTTGAGAGGAACTGAGAAGACTCACATGGGTAAGGCTCAGAATGTAAAGAGGTTAATGCTAAAATGCCCCCAGAGTACAGTGTGAAACTGTTAATGTCCTATGAATTTGTTAACCTAGAAAAAGAATGGGTTGTGAATCTGAAAGTATAGTCATGTTACAGAAGCGTTGAGAGAATTCAGGAATGAGAGCATTGTGAGAGCCCTCACCAAGGGCCATCTGATTTCTTTCTGTGATGCTCTCTAAGTAAAGCATAGAAATAGGCATGATGTAGAATACTTCTGCTTTAAGAGACCAAGACTGAATATCCTAAACAAGGACCAAAGAAAGTATCTTGGATTCTGAAAAGGAAGTGGGGGCAGAGGGCATTGTAGTCAGAACTCCACTAGAAAAAGAAATGACTTAACTATTTGTTGCTTACTGATAAACAAAATTATTGGACATTTAGGAAAGAAGTTATTCAGTGTCAGGGATCAAAAAGAATCTGGAAGGTTCGAACGGGCTTAAGAAATGAAAATAGAGGAAGATGTATGAATAGCTTGGGTCAGTATATAAACCAGTGATGTAGGCATGTGGTGAACACCATTTTTTAGTTTGATGAGAAAACTTAGTACAATTTTATTTAAAAATGTAAAGGATGTCAAGCACTCAGTCCTATTATTTCCCTCAAGATCAGTACCCCTAGCTGCTCCAAATGGAGCAGCAAAGTGAAATTAGCCAATTCCCTTGAAAGGCTGTAGTGGTTCAGCTTCAGGGGGCTTGTTAATTTTCCTTCTCCAAGGGTTCCAAGTGAGGTCTGAGAGCAGAGCAGGGAGGCAGAGTGAAAAGAGGAATTAATAAGCTTTCTAAAGTATTGCTACCCCTACTTCTTTCAAGGGAATTAGTTAATTTCACTTTGTAACTCCATTCAGATCAGCTCAAGTTTGAGAAAACCTCCAATTAAATAGAGGGAGAGGGGAGACAAAGGCAATTGGTAGGAAAGAGAGGGAATGGACAGAATTTAAATCAGTGACCCCAATCCAAAGCATTGCCCCAAATACTGAAAGTACTTTACAAATAAATATTACAAATATTTATGAAAGATCTGGCCAGGACATAAAAGTTTTCATTTTATTAATTGTATTCTTCCTTCGAATCTTGGTAAAACTTCTGAAATACGAATATTTTCTACTTCACCTGAATCACAGGGTTCACAGCAATATCTTTGTGCCTGATCCATATAACATTCTCTCACTTTCTTCACACCTGGATGGTATGAATGTCTCTACCCATTTCTGATATGAAATAACATTATCAAGTGTTTTAAAATTGAAAACAAGAAATAAACACATAGAGGGGACTTCTCTTAAGCACTGCCTTGAATTATAAAAAGGGGGAAAATGACAAAAGAATGAAAGAAACTAATAGGAAAAAATAAAGAGATGATAAGTGGAAGAGGTTAAAAGGGAAGATATACATGAAAATAGTAAGCACATATAAATTACCTATGGACAGGAAGTATCATATGTTAAAGGTATTATAAAGCGCTTAAGTCAATACATTCATTCAAATTATAATACGTAGGTAACGGACAAATTGTCCCTAAGAAACCTTCAAACACATAAAAATCACTGAAATAAATAATGTAATATAGCCCTTAACCTAGTGTAAATAAGTGTTCAATAAACTACTAGTATTTTAAAATTATTTTTCCATTAACTGTAGGACACTTCTGTTTATGCTTCTCTAGAATATTTAAGACCCTTTCTGAAAAAATAATATTTTACCTTTGACAAACTGGACTGACATGAACCAATAATATTAAAACATTAAGGATATACAGACTAGTCTTTTGATAGGCAGCATGATTAAATAGAAAAAGCACAGTTTTGGTGCCAGGTCACAAATAAAATTTATGTTTATTATTTTCTAGACAGACTTCATATGTGGCCTTGGGCAAATTCCTAGGCCATTCTAAGAAAGAAATATCAACCTTCTTTCAGAAAATGAGGATAATAAGATCTGCTGTGTAAGACTAGGGGGCTAGGGCACATGTATGTAAGGCACCCAAGACGGTACATATGCAGTGCTCAATAAATGATAGCTAGTATTATCGTTACTAAAAGTTAAATATGAGTAAGGCTAGAGTTGAAAAGCAGTGTAAGAGCTCATCTTATCAGCAGACTCCCAAACTAGTTTTGCATCAATATAACTGGTATAAAGCATAACAAAAATAGAGATTTGAAGGCCCCACTTCAAATGTGTTAGATCAGAATTTCTGTGAATGCTGTCCAGAAATCAATTTCCAAGTCACCATATTATTTTTATTAATAGTACTTAGATGGGTTAGGTCACTTGCCAGTATCTCACAGTGTCCATGCAAAAACTAGAACCCTAGGCTTTCTTTGTCTCCATTTGAGCTTGCCTATTATATCACTGTATTTCTACAGTCAACTACAGTCTTGTACTCATGGTGTCCTTAGAAGTCTAATTATTATTATTAACCATTTTGTTGTCTGATTTTGTGCACTTGGTATATCTCACTATGTTTTTTTTTCCCCAAACTCCAGACTCCTCCTGGCAGACGTTAGCCAAGCACATATTTCGCCCACTTTCTATGGATTCTTCCTGTTACTTTGCCACTATTTTGTTTACAAACACAGAGCTGAATCAAGAATTCCTATATAGTAGCTTCACTGAAAGCACATGAAAACAATATTTAACCTAAATACAAACTTGTGCTTCTAAACAAGATAGAGTAGCAGGGACCAGATTTACCTTCCTACCTGAAACAACTGAAAATCTGGACCAAATATAGAAAACAACAGTGCTTAAGACATTGGCCCTCAGGCAACAAAGGACAGTGATCACTAAAATGTGGGAAACAATGCCTCCCATGCTCCAGCTCACTTTCTAAAGTGAATTCCCAGGCCACAGTGTAGGAAGAGAAAAGACTGACAGAACTAAAAAAGGTTCAAATCATACAATGTATTGTTTCTGGCCACAATAAAATTAAATTCAAAATCAACAACAGAAAGATCCCTAGAAAATCCTCAAATATTTGGAAACTGAATAACCCTCTACTAAATAACCTATTGGTCAAAAAAGAAATCAGAGTAAAATTAGAAAGTATTTTGTAATAAATGAAAAGGAAAGCACACATCTCAAAAATTGTCTAATATGGCCAAAGTAATATATGAGGGACACTTATAGCATGAATATGCCTGCATTAGAAAAGAAGAAAGGTCTTAGATTTCACCTTAAAAAAAAAGAAAATTAAGTATTTAAGTATAGAAAAGGAAATAACAAAGATCAGGGTGCAAATTAATAAAATAGTAAACAAAGAAACAATGAAGAACATAAATCATGAAAACCAAAATGCGGTTATTATTGATGAATAAAATCAATAAACTAACCATACTGATCAGAAGAAAAGAGAAAACACATAAGTTACTAATATCTGAAATGAGAGAGGTAATGTCATTACAGATTGTACAGCTATTAAAAGAATTATAAAGGGATATTATTAATAACTTTATGGTAATAAATTTGATGACAGACAAAATGGACAATTTCCTTGAGAAACAAACAACACTTACTGAAGAAGAAATAGCTTGCATAGTCTCATATACTTTAGTATATAGCCTCATATATACTAAAGAAATGGAAACTGAAATTTAAAAAACCTTCTCACAGAGAGAAGTGCTATGTGTTTGGGGGTGGGGAGGAGATTCCAAAGGGGCATGAGAAAATTTTTGGAAATTAATGGCTATGTTTATTATTGTGATGATGGTTTCAAAGATGACTGTCTCTGTCAAGACTTATCAAATTGTACGTTTTTAATATGTGCTGTTAATTGCATTTCAATAACGCTGGTTTAAAATGTGATGAAAAAATACTTATTGCATTTAAAAATCCTCTGACAGTTGGCAGTTCGTATTCACTCAAGAGGACTCCAAAAATTAATCAGAAACATACAATTCCAATCTTAGAAAATAATCACCAAAAGAACCTTAAACTTCAAAGTGAGAATCCCTCAAGTTTAATGACATTGTAGATCTTCTAGAAGTGTTTTTTTCCTTTCTTGGATGAAAGGTGATTATTTGAATTTCTAATAAAAAAATAACATTTTCAAAGATAGTGTGTTTCCTAATGGCGAGGAAAAAACACCTAAAATCACTATCACTGACATCAGAGAGGAATAATATCCCCATGTCAAAGTGTATGCAAGTCTGTCTACACCTCTTTCAGCTCTTCATCACCAGTATCTGTGCACTTCATAGGCCTCTCATGAGAACAGAAGAAAATAATATCTAAAAGGAGCTTTTTGTACAAAATGTTTAGTGTTTCCAATACTTTGAATGAACAAGACTCATAAGGTGGAATGGAAAATAATTTTATTCATTTATCAAATCTGCCTCTACATATCAGTTCACAGCTGATTATTCCACCCTTCACTGCCTCTCACATCCCCAGTTTATATGGAATCTAGGGAAGGTCCCATGATTTTTCTGGTCAAACTCAAAAAATTAAGAAGTCTTCACTCTTCCAAGCTGTTCTGGAACATTGAATATGTTCTGCCCAATGTAATACCAACCCTGGATGTAATTCAGTGTTAAAGCTTCGCTCCTGATTAACTTTGACCACCTACAGTGGGAGAAGAGAGAAGGAATGATTGCCTTTTTCCTTTTTATCCTCTTTGTGCTTTAGCATCTCCTCCTTCAGCTTGCTACTGTGGATTTGTTACCTCTCCAGGACCTAAATAGGAGGTAAAGTAGATAAAAAGGCAGGAGAGTTTTTACTTAGGCCCTGATATGGTTGTGTTGAGGTTTAAAGCAGATCCTTTCTCTTATGAAAATATTCATGGGTTCTTGGGAAACCCTTATCACAGAAAATCATGAAAATCTTTTTATTTACATTTTTATTTTATTTTACTTGAAGTTCTGGGAAAATCATGAAAATCTTTAACTAGCAGCCCTCAGTGGAAGCACTCCCTAGAGCATTACTCAGAACTCTTCTCTTCTTGGGTATACTTTCAACATCTTTTTGCTGAGTTTTCCTTGCACCACCAAGTAGTCCATTTGCACGAGATCTGAAAGGACCCTGGAGCACTCTTTGTTTCTCTCATATGTCTCACAACCTGACCAAGGAAAACTGCCTATATTTTGTATCACTTGGAGCCTAACTACATTCTGTATTACTTTCCTAGGGCTGCTGTAACAAAGTAGCGCAAACTGGGAGGCTTCAAACAAGGGAAAGTTATTTATTGTTTCATGGTTCTGGAGGTTGGTAATCCAGAATCAAGAGGATGTCAGGGCCATGCTCCTTCTGAAACGTATAGGGGAAAATCTTTGCCTCCCCTAGCTTCTGGTGTTTGCCAGCATTCTTTGCCTTACAGGTGCATCATGCCAACCTCTGCCTCGGCCATCATGTGTCCATTTTCTTCCTATGTGTCTTTGTTTCTCATCTTGAATCTCATAATTTCACCCATCACATAGGCTGACCAACCCAATGGCAGCCCTGTGCTCTACTGCCACTGGATCCTCAAGCTGATACATGGAGGCACTATTCCTCTCTGACTTCAGCTATTTTTTTTTATTAGAAATTCAAATAATCACCTTTCACCCAAGAAAGGAAAAGAACACTTCTAGAAGATCTACCACATAATTCAACTTGAGGGATTTTCACTTTCTGGTTTAAGGCTCTTTTCGTGATCATTTTCCAAGATTGGAATTGTGTGTTTCCAATTATTAATTTCTGGAGTCTTCTTGAGTGACTACAGACTAACTACTACACGCTTTTTAAATGCAATAAGCATTTTTTCATCACATTTTTAATCAGTTTTATTGAAATACAATTAACAGCATCTCCTTTTGGAACACGGGTATTGTTAGCATCTATTAGGGCCTCAAGACTGAAGCTGAAATAGCTCCATATTTATTTACATACATAATTGTGAGAGTAGAATAACAATATTTCTGTTAAAGCAAATGCATACCAACCACATCTATAATCAGAAATTTGATTCTTAAGGGTTAAAAAAAGAAGCATACATTGTGCAGAGAAGTGTCTATCTTCTCTGTTGTTTTCTTGGTGAGGGAAGCCAGATGAGTTTGATTACAAGTAATATGCTATTATCGGCTCATTAATACAGAGTGTGACCATGAGTAATAAACCCAAAAGCATAACCACTGAAATCAATAAATCATTCAGAAAACTAAAATTAGGCTGTAGTATAAATAGCTATCTCTCCAAATAACTTTTGAAGATAAATAATAAAAATGGTTAATTTGATATCTTTCTTTCTTTTTCTTTTTTTTGTGACGGAGTCTCTCTCTGTCACCCAGGCTGGAGTGCAGTGGTGCGAGCTCAGCTCACTGCAAGCTCCGCCTCCCGGGTTCACGCCATTCTCCTGCCTCAGCCTCCCGAGTAGCTGGGACTACAGTTGCCCGCCACCACACCTGGCTAATTTTTTGTATTTTCAGTAGAGACAGGGTTTCACCGTGTTAGCCAGGATGGTCTCGATCTCCTAACCTCATGATCCACCTGCCTCGGCCTCCCAGTGTGCTGGGATTACAGGCTTGAGCCACCACATGCGGCCAATTTGTTATCTTTCACCTAATTGGTTTGCAGGTAAATGCAGATGAGAATCAAATGGCCAAAAACAAGCATAAAATAGCAAACATGGAAGGCTAAAAAACTTAAAGAATAGGGACAATAAAAAATGCAATAACTGTGTTAAGCAATACTGAATATATTTAAAATGATAAAAAGTAAAAAGGAGAAAGTGGTTTTACTGCACATGACTCATGCAGACAACTAACTTTCTTAGCACCTATTTCTTACAGAAAAATAATTAGCTACACATAAAAACTAAGATTAAATGAGAACAATTTGCAATCATTCTTGAGATGTGGGAAGTTCATGATCACATCCCTGTAACATGGACTACCACCCACTGCATAGCTCATAGCCCCATTGATCATAATTTCCATCCATTACATGCCGACAGCTATATGAACTCTTAAGAGAGAGGAATAACAGCTACTTTATCCTTTTAAAATTTCATCAGATAAGACGTTTTCCTTTTCCTGCCAATATGCTAATATAATTTTATCTGAGCTTATGTAATTGCATATGTCCAAACTATTGAGTCAAAAAGCTATTTTGTACCATTAAAAATATTCTAAATACATGTAATAGCACTCCTTCTCCATCTCAACCCCTCCAGTTACATGCTAGACTTAAACTGATTCCCTAATGTATGCTTTATTCAACCATATCAGCTCACATTATTCCCTACTTAGTACTTCTGTGCAATTCAGACCAGCATCAGTGACTTCCTGTGACACCTATGTGGTTAGAATTACAGAGGGTTTTGGGGAAAACCCAGCTGTGACATTCTCCTTCTTTATTTCACCCCAGTCAAACATTTGGCTCTTAGAGACCTTCCATTCTCACTTAGAATCTCCTACCAACAGGTTCTGTTTAGTTTCTATCTTATGAATGAAAATTTTCAAACTTTGATCTCAGCTCCAGCTTCATTATCCCAAACTTTCTGTGACTTACAATGAAATTTCAAAACAAACATAGTGCTTGAGGAACAAACACTCAAAGCAATTCAGGGTCCAGGTATGTGGTACTGAATGAACAACGTTAGGACATTTGAGAAGTGAATAGAGTTTCACTCCTGTCTGTCCACAGTCACCTTTTCTTTCTTTCTTTTTTTTTTAATATTATTATTATACTTTAAGTTCTAGGGTACATGTGCATAACGTGCAGTTTTGTTACATTTGTACCATGTTGGTGTGCTGCACCCATCAACTCGTTAGCACCCATCAACTCGTCATTTACATCAGGTATAACTCCCAATGCAATTCCTCCCCCCTCCCCATGATAGGCCCCGGTGTGTGATGTTCCCCTTCCCAAGTCCAAGTGATCTCATTGTTCAGTTCCCACCTATGAGTGAGAACATGCGGTGTTTGGTTTTCTGTTCTTGTGATAGTTTGCTGAGAATGATGGTTTCCAGCTGCATCCATGTCCCTACAAAGGACTCAGTGGGCAA
>NW_016807882.1:1512875-1525593 GCF_001698545.2 Rhinopithecus bieti
AAACCTTGTTTTCTCCCTCTTCTTGTCTGTTCTTCCCTGCCAGCAAGATGCTTTGTATTCTTCAGCTCTCTGTGACTGCCATGATAATTCATTTACAAAAAAAAAAAAGTGTTATTTGTGTAATAAGTTACATCTTAGGAATATTTAAATTTCTAAATAATACCAGACAAAGGGAAGAAACTCTTTAAAAGGGGGACCAGTACAAGAATCACTGAGTTATAAAACAGGAAGGGACACAAATTCTTCTTCCTTGGGTTTCACTGTGTGTGGTAGTTTATTCATCCAATTTTTCAACAAATATTTTTTGAGAGCCAATATATACCTTCATGGTGCTTGAATTCTTTTATCTTATTTCAATTTGTTCTGTACCAGTGTTAGCTGGACATTTGTCTAGCTTCCCTCTCACTTCTGGACTAGTTTCAAGAACAAATCGAGCTGATTATATGGTACCATAGTGCCTTATTTATAGTACTTGTTCAATAAATGAAGAATTTAATTCATTCTCATCTAGTTCCCCATTGGAAAAAAAGTGCATTGTAATCTTAAGGGACTTCTCCGGTGTTCTACATCTGGTCAGTGGAAAACAAAATAATTCACTAGCATTTTAGGTGCCAGTGTAGAAAAACACTTTTTGCATAATATTAACAATCAAATCATACCATATTGCCACCCATCTAACTATTCCACCTAAACAGAAGAATGGCCTTATCTTTAAAATGCATCTGATTCAAATTTGAATCTTCATCACCAATTTATTTGAAAATTATACTTTTAATTTTTACTTTCTCACAACTATTAAGCTAACTATTCCTGGTTGGTCCTGTTGCATTATAGAGTTTTATGATCACTATGCAGTGTGGCCTGACAGGATCTATGGCAGGAACAGCCTCACTATGCTCAGAGTACATTTGTAAGAAAAGCCTCAGTTTTAAGACAAATGATATAAACCTAGCATGACAGGGGAAGAGGGTGACCAGGTATAGGATAAAAATACAGTTAAATGAAAACTGGCTAAGGAATCAGAGGATTTTGGACCTTGAATATCAATAATTTCAGAGGCCCCATTAATGCTATTTTCAAATCTTTGAAGGTGTTGAATTTAGTACATGAATAAATGATTTATGTGTGTCTTCAGAGACAGGAATAAAACCAAAGCTGAAGAAAAAGAAAATCAATTGCTATCAGTTTAAGTATAACTAATTTATTGAATCAGCTAGACTCAGTAGGATAGAAAAAGGAAGACCAAGAGAGTGAGTGAATGAGAGAGAGAGAGAAAGAGAAAAGAAAGAAAGAGAAAGAAGAAGGAAGGAAGGAAGGAAAAGAAAGAGAGAAAGAAAGAGAAAGAAGAAAGAAAGAAAGAAAGAAAGAAAGAAAGAAAGAAAGAAAGAAAGAAAGAAAGAAAGAAAGAAAGAAAGAAAGAAAGAAAGAAAGAGAAAGAAGGAAGGAAAGAAAGGGGAAGGGAAAAGGAAAGGAAAAGAAAGGAAAGGAAAGGGGAAAGGAAAGGAAAAGAAAGGAAAGGAAAGGAACAAGGAAGAAAGAAAGGGAGAGAGGGAGGGAGGGAAAGAAAGAGAGAGAAAGAAAGAAAAAGCAAGCAAGGTTTTGCCCTCTGACCTTTCATATATACCCCTAGGGTGTTTCTCTTTCCCCATCATTTATTGGCATCTAGGACAAGCCTCTCTGCCCCCATTTAGTCACAAGAACAGTCTCATTTCAGTACTTTTCAAAGCCCTACCCAATAATATAAAAAGCTTTGAATCTTATCCTATTTGAAGCTTCTCCCTTCCCCTGTATCTGGCTGGAAATCTGAAGTGCATGAGTGATTGACCTCCTCTCTCTTCCCAGCTCCACTTCTTCTCCTCACTCCCTAGCTACTCTTTGATGGCTCCCGGGTCAGACCCAGGCAGTGAGAGAAGATTAGGCAAAAGTGGCTCAGTTGTATGTGGTTGGTTGAGTTACTTTCAGGGCTTTTTTGCTCACAGTGTCTCTCAACAGTGTTTCTGCAGATTCCTAGACACTCTTCTACTGAGGATTCCTCTACTGCTGGTCAACCTGGGCAAGGCTGCTCCTCCAGCCGGCTGCTTAGGACTAATCTGGACTTTTGCTGGGTCCCTCTGCTGTGCTCTCCTTGTCTCTTCAGGCAGTCCTTTTGGGTGGAATTCTTTTCAAGCTGACCTACAGCCAATTCCTTTCGGTGGGATTCAAATCTAGATACTAGTAAGGACACGCATTTGCCTATAGCTGGAGCAAGTGCAGCTCATTCTATAGCTTACTCTCAAAGTCATTTTTCTTCCTCTTGTCACCAGCAAGGCACAGATCCAGCCACAGCCTCTCCCATTAGACCAAGAGTAACTCAAGTATCACATCTTCACACATCAAGAGCTTGACCAAAACATTATTTCAGGGTTTTAGCCTGATTCTTCCTTGAAGGCTTCTCACTTAGAGTGGGATGGAAAGTACTTAATTCTCCCCTCATCCTAGTGACACAGGAAATGCTCCCCAAAGAAATGTCTTTCTTGAAGGCTTTCAACCCTGGCCTTTTATAGATGCTTGTGAATGAGTGATAACTACTGCAGGCAGGCCCAATTTAGGATCACCCCCTTTGCAAGTCTAGTGCCATGATTTAGAATGTTTTGTTCTCCAACTTTGGGCCGCTGGAGACAACAGAAAATAATTTTATTGAACATCTTTTGGCTTACCTAAAAATGTTTCAATAATTCAGAGGTTCAGAAAATTTAACTATCAGCCTTGTGAACCCCTGAATAATTCAAGTCGGGACTAAATCTCTATTCTAGACTGTGAGAGAACAGGTAAGTCTCCAGCATAGATTGAGAAGGTGATAATCCCTAAGGTCCTTTTAGCTGTTAGGATTTGCTGATCCACAGGCTGCCTCTGTCAGATGAGCCAAGAAGTCCCCTAGTCTTCAAAAACAAACAAAAGGAAGAACATCAACAGAAAACTAGAATGTGATGCAACTCAATAAACATCTCCACATATCCTACTTGGCTATTATGTATTTGATCTCTTCTCATCTTGTTGGAGTTGGCAAATCATGATAGCACCAAGATTGTTATTTCAACTCTAAAATGAAATCTCTAGAGGGATAAAAGGAGAGTTCTGAGTTCAGATGTGTTAAGTATTAAGATAATCAGAAGAGGCTTAGAAAAGAAAATAGTAACAACATAGGAACAATTAAGCAACGTGGAAATCTTTGACTCTATTTAAAAATAATTATAATAATGATAATTAAAATAATTTTATCTCTTTCCTTTCCTTCAGGGTATTTCATTTTAATTGCACTTAGGCATTTTCTTTCTCAGGCTGGAGTTAGTATCCTCCCTGCCCCCCAAAACTTGCTTGGTTTGATTTCTCTCCAGTAACTGAAAGAATTAGGTTAGCTTTTTCCTAATCTTCTTGATACTGAGGTGGTCAGTGAATGCACTTTTTGCTCTCACTGAGAAAACTTGGGTGCGGAACTTGTTACTTCTCTGAGTGGTCTTATGGAATACACACACACACACACCCCATAAGTGTGAAATGTAGATTTGTCACCAGAAAGTGGTGCTGATCCAGACCCCAAGAGAGAGTTCTTGGATCTCACTCAAGAAGGAATTCGGGGTGAGTCCACAGAGTAAAGTGAAAGCAAGTTTATTTAGAGAGTAAAGGAATAAAATAATGGCTACTCCAGAAGCAGAGCAGCCACGAGGGTAGCTGGTGGCTGATTTTTATGGTTATTTCTTGATTATAGGCTAAACAAGGGGTGAATTATTCATGCCTCTCTTTTCAGACCATGTAAGTAACTTCCTGACATAGTCATGGCATTTCTAACCTGTCATGTCACTGGTCAGAGTATAACAGTGAGGACAACCAGAGGCCACTCAAGTTGCCACCTTGGTTTCAGTAGGTTTTGGCCAGCTTCTTTACTGCAACCTGTTTTATCAGCAAGGTCTCTATGACCTGCACCTTGTGCTGACCTCCTGTCTCATCCTGTGGCTAAGAATGCCTTATCTATCTGGGAATGCAGCCGAGGTGGTTTTAGCCTTATTCTACCTAGCCCCGATTCAAGATGGAGTTACTCTGGTTTAAATGCCTCTGACAGATTTTCTAACATTTGCATAAAGAAGATGGAGAAGAAGGTTAACGTTTTGCACCCTACATCAAATAATTTAAAATTTATTAGATATTCTTGCCTCTAAAACCCTGCTTCATCTAAACTTCCATGGAAGATTATTTTCTTTTGACTTTTCACTTTCTTACTGCAATATCTTGACTTTGGATCCTTCTCTCCTCTCCCCTAGGTTTTCCTCAAAAATTTCTCATTCTTTCCTTTACATGAGGAGTCAATTCACTACCTCAGCACCTATTGCATATTTTTTATATTCAAACACATTCCAGTGGTGTTCAGCAAACAAAGAGAGCCTCAAACAGCTCCTGCCTTCCTGAGAATACAATTTAGCCAAGACCTTTGGCTACTAAAACACACTGACCACAGTTTATCCTCCTTATCCCTAAGGTTTATCAAGGTAGTCTTCTGAATGAGATGTTCTCCTTCTGTATTAGTCAGTTTTCATGCTGCTGTTAAAGACATACCCAAGACTGGGAAGAAAAAGAGGTTTAATGGACTCACAGTTCCACATGGATGGAGAGGCCTCACAATCATGGCAGAAGGTGAAATGTACATCTCACATGGCAGTAGAAAAGAGACGAGAGCGTGTGCAGGGAAACTCCCCTTTGTAAAACCACCAGATCTCACGAGACTTATTTACTATCAGAAGAACAGCACAGGATAGTCCTGTCCCCCAAATTCAGTCACCTCCCACTGCATTACTCCCACAACACATGGGAATTCAAGATAAGATTTGGTGGGGACACAGCCAAACCATATCATCCTGTCCCTGGCACCACCCAAATCTCATGTCCTCACATTTCAAAACCAATCATACCTTCCCAACAGTTCCCCAAAGTCTTAACTCATTTCAGCATTAACTCAAAAGTCTACAGTCCAAAGTCTCATCCAAGACAAGGCAAGTGCCTTTCACCTACGAGCCTGTAAAATCAAAAGCAAGTTAGTTACTTCCTAGATACAATGTGGGTAAAGGGATTGGGTAAATACAGTCATCCCCAATGGGAGAAATTGGCCAAAACAAAAGGGCTATAGGCCCCACGCAAGTTCAAAATCCAGTGAGATAGTCACATCTTTTTTTTTTTTTTTTTTTTTTAGACAGAGTCTCGCTCTGTCACCCAGGCTGGAGTGCAGTGGCGTGATCTCGGCTCACTGCAAGCTCCGCCTCCCGGGTTCAGGCCATTCTCCTGCCTCAGCCTCCGGAGTAGCTGGAACTACAGGTGCCCGCCACCACGCCCGGCTAATTTTTTTTTGTATTTTAGTAGAGACGGGGTTTCACCGTGTTAGCCAGGATGATCTCCATCTCCTGACTTCGTGATTCGCCCCTCTCGGCCTCCCAAAGTGCTGGGATTATAGGCGTGAGCCACCGCGCCCGGCCGATAGTCACATATTAAAGCTCCAAAATGATCTCCTTTGACTCTATGTCTCACATTCAGGTCACGATGATGCAAGAGGTGAGCTCCCATGGCCTTGGGCAGCTCCACCTCTGTGACTTTGCAGGGCATAGCCCCCTCCTGGCTTCTTCTTTCCTGGCATTGAGTGTCTGTGACTTTTCCAGGCACACAGTGCAAGCTGTTGGTGAATCTACCATTCTGGGGTCTGGAGAATGGTGGCCCTCTACTCACAGCTCCACTAGGCAGTGCCCCAGTAGGGACTCTGTGTGGGGACTCCGAACTCACATTTCCCTTCTGTGCTGCCCTAGCAGAGGTTCTCCATGAGGGCCTGCCACTGCAGCAAACTTCTGCCTGGGCATGGAGGCGTTTCCGCACATCTTCTGAAATCTAGGCGGAGGTTCCCAAACCTTAATTCTTGACTTCTGTGCACCCGTAGTCTCAACACCAATAGAAGCTGCCAAGGCTTGGGGCTTCCACCCTCTGAAGCAACAGCTTGAGCTATACCTTGGCCCCTTTTAGTCACCGCTAGAGCAGCTGGGATGCAGGGCACCAAGGGCTTCACACAGCAGTGCCCCACTCTACTGGTACCGATTTACTGTATTCATCAGTTTTCATGCTGCTGATAAAGACATACCTGAGACTGGGAAGAAAAAGAGGTTTATTGGACTTTTCAGTTCCACATGGCTGGGAAGGCCTCTCAGTCATGGCAGAAGGTGGAAGGCATGTCTCACATGGCAGCAGACAAGAGGAAAGAGCTTGAGCAGGGAAATTCCCCTTTTTAAAACCATCAGATATTGTGAGACTTATTCACTATCACAAGAACAGCCTGGGAAAGACCTGCCCCCATGATTCAATTACCTTCCACCGGGTCCCTCCCAGAACACATGGGGACACAGCCAAACCATATCACCTCGCATTGATACATGTAATCTCCATGAAATAATGCAAATTTTCTTTTTGCTTTGTTCCTCTGTTCTGACAAATGAAGCTAAGTGGATAATTTGGGGTATTATTTTCGTCAGTAGTTACAGTAATCACGTTCAACCAGATGGCACAAATATATGAGGAAGCAGTTGTGCAAAGTGAAGAGGGTTCTTGGATCTCACACAGCTTTCCTGTGCTCTGCGTTTTAAAAGTTTCTGAGTCAGCAAGCCCTGAAGACATCGCCAATAGGATGCTATTTCTTCCCAGGGTCTGCCCACATTTCTCATGGCTCCAAGAACTACATTCCACAAGATTATTTTTATGTCCAATCATACATCTAGAAACTTGTTTAGATGGAAATAATGACAAAAATGACCCAGATGATTATCCTTTGAATTTATAGGGCACTTTTCTGAGGGACTCCAAATTCTTCTAAGGCTAGAAGGCTCCCCATCACTTCTCCTCCCTAACCACCATATTCCAAAAAGTAGTGATTATACCTAAACATGAAGACTTATTTCAAAAATTTAAATAATTTTTAAAGAGTTAACCATAAATACAGAGCCCTGGCATGTTCCACCCATACCCAGCGCCAGGAGCTATGAAATAGGAAGCTGGCAGTGAGTTATGGTGCCTACTCTGGCTGTAAAGCAGTTTACTTTCTGCCTGAGTAAAGCATTAAGACATGCGTCAGGTATCATTAGGGAAGTTGTTCAGCAACTGTCAGCCCCCAGATAATTACAGACCATGGTTTCTTCTAAGATGTGCTCCCTACTTTCCACCATGGCGGTAACTGCCTTACACCACCTGTTCCATCAGCACTGCATGCGAGAATGTGAGGGACAGGCCTGCTGCTTGCCTGAGGTTAATGATTACCCTGTGGATTTTCTCTACAATTTACACATTCTAATGTTTTCCTGCTGTGTATGATCACCTGGCAACTTTTTCAGGGAAAGAAAGAAGTGCACTGTAGGTCAAAATTACCCATAGACTTTCACACTGACTCTGAGTGTGTGTGGGTGTGGGTGTCGGTGTGTGTGGTGTGTGTGTGTAATCAACAACACTGCTGCAGTACCTTTGAACCAGATTGGAAAAGGAGGAACCAAAGGCAAGAAAATGACTTGAATCAAAATCATCTCTCCAAGTGTGTTATCGATCCGTAGAAGGAATGTTCTTGTAGGGTTGCAAAATGACATTCCTGAGGGCTATGTGCATACTGCTTAGGACAGATATTACTGCTCTATATATTTAAATTGATGTTTTGCAAAACACACACAAGCACATGACATTAACCTTTGTCAACATTCCTTAAATACAGGCTTTACTAAGGAAAGCACGGGTCTTCGTGTGGTTAAGAGACCATAATTTTGGCCTAGGAAAGGTAGTCTTTATGTTGAGAAAATGAAAGCCCTTTGAAGATTAATACTTCTGCATGTCTTCATTCACTTTACAAGGGCACAGCCGTGCTGATTCCTGCACGGTAGCAATTTAAGGAGAGTAAGCATCAGCCTCACCTGAGAGATATGAATCATGATGTAATCTTCCCCAGATTGCCCCCATTCTCCAGCCTCCCACAACTTCCCAGTTCACTACAGTAATACACATTTCCTCCAGACACTTCTGAGAGTTGAGGCTGGACATCTCAGTAAATACGAACAGAGCCTCTTTCCCAATAAGTTAGCTAATTTAGGTTAGTACATTAAAATTCCCTGAAATGGTATTTGGAGTCTCTTGGAACATTTTATTCCTTAGGCAAATGTGGCCCAAAATAAAATTGCATTTCCCCAAAATGCATCCGTTCCAAGGTTCAGGCCCATCCACAGAAAAATACAGCTGCCTCTCTGTGGCTTACCCTGCCTGGATCCCTAATGAGGCTCTGCTAATCTCCAATTCCTATAAGCGGCTCATTTCTTACTACACCTTGGGCTTACAGCTGTGTGGCTTTTGGGATGAGATTCTTTTTAAAAAGCTATGTTGAAAGGCAATCCATTTGATCAGAGAGTAATATCCTGACTTCATCTTTTATCAGTTCCCAGTGATACTTGGGCTGCAGGTGGAATCCTGCAGGTACCTTGTTTAACATTAAAAACAATTTCATTTTCCTGCCAGAAGCTGGTCTTACTGATCATGTTGCTGCTTAGAAGCCTGGAGAATCATGACTTTTACCTAACTTTTAGTAGTGAGAGATGGCAGATAATCCTAATTAAGAAAGAAACACAGATGGGGAGAAAGACTGCAATGCAGAACAAGAATAACAAGTCTACTGTAGTAGTGATTTCCATAATCCAAAGAGAAAGGGAAATTGTCAAGGCAGCAGGAATTTCTTTCAAGAGCAGTCTCTACTCCAAGAATAAAGTAGAGATGCAGCTGAACTTACTCAGATCCTCTACTTCTTTCTTCAGTTCGGTTGAGGATTTCGATTTAATCTAGTGCTGCAAAACCAACAGTTCAGTAGAAAACACCACCGATTCTGAAGGGAAAATCAGTTTACTATTGCATTAACTATATTTAAATTCAGAAGGTCTGACGACATTTTCCCCAAGGAATTACTTCTTTTCTTTACTTCAAATCATTAGTTAAATCTTCTTTTCAAAGATTTAACATTGATATAGGAACTGTCAATGCCTGTAGTCCTGTGACTTGCTGTAGTTGATAGTCTGCTGACTTGGGTATCTAATCCTGTTGCCAAATGATTGAATGCTTATTAATTATATCCCTGGGCAATGGCAGTGGCCATTACCCAGGGTAGCACAACATGAATGCTAAATCCGAATACACCACAGAGAAAATCTAAGATTCTCAATAAATCAGAACCTATTTGTATATATGGCTGTCAAAACAGACAATAGATCTTCTATGTATGAGCAATAAAAAACACAAAGCAAATCTATCTCTAGAATTAGAGAAGTCATGGCTTTAGGGTCAGCTAAACCTAACTCCATGTAAACACATGAAGAGTCTATATTGCCTTCTGGATAATCCATATATTCACAATTTGAGTGGTTTATAACAGATACAACCAACTCAATAACTCACAAATGGAGAAAGTTGTGGAAATTGATCAAAGAAATACTAAACACCAAGTATCTCTCATTTGACACTGAAAATTTACAAAAATAGTCTTTAAAATTCAGAATCTAAAGGACTGTTAATGAGTCTAAAGGACTTACCATATCAGTGTCAAAGGTCCTGTAACCGAATGTAGAGAGAAATTTGGGTTCTGTTTTGGCTAGAAAGGGTTAGTGAAACAATTTCAATTGATTGAGTATTGCATATCACACATTTTATATATAGCTGTTTTACTTCTCATGGCAGTGCAGATATTATTGTCTTCATTTTAAAGAAAAATAAATTGGGACCAAGATAATAGTAATAACACTTACAATGATTGTTTTTATTACTATTAGAGTTAACGTTTGGAGGAACAATATGTCAGTTAGCCATACTAAGTCCTTTAACTGTATTATCTTACAGGAACCTTTCCAGAAAAGGTCAATATTTTCATCCTCAATTTATAGATGAAGAAATTAAGGCTTGCAGAGTTAGAATAATTTGCCCAAAATTACACAGTAAAAATAATAAGGCCAAGATTAATACCACAGTCAAGAGTTGCAGCTCTTTCAGAATTTGTCTAGCAGGATTTCTAGTTTTTACCAGAAAACCTCCCACAAAAATAAAACCAAACAGCAACACCAACAACAACAAAACCCAGTCACTTCTACTAGGCCACAACCACCAACTGGGACAGATATGATATGCTTTACTTGCTATAAATCTGATAATTTTTCAAGTTACTAGTAATGTGAAATGTAATGGTCCTCTGTAAATTACCAGTAACAAGTGCAATAATTGAAAGTACATGGTATTCACTAGGAAAATAAAGGCAATATTTAAAGTATGAAACCTAGACCAGGCCCAGTGGCTCACACTTATAATCGTAACCTTTTGGGAGTTGATTGCTTGAGGCCAGGAGTTTGAGACCAGCCTGGGCAACATAGTGAAACCCTGTCTCTACAAAAAAAAAAACTCCAAAAACTTAGTTGGGCATGGTGGAAGACACCTGTAGTCCTAACCACTAGGGAGGCTGAGGTCGGGGAGGAGAGATGATTTGAGCCCAAGAGTTTGAGATTGCAGTGACCTATGATTGTGCCACTGCACTCCAGCCTGGGCAACAGAGCGAGACCCTATCAAAAATAAATAAATAAATAAAGCATGAAATCTAGTGTCAGGTATTTGTGGTCTAGTCAGTGATATACTCAGCAGGAGTATTACAGTTGTTAGTCCCTGCATTAGTATAGCAAATAAACAACTTCCCTGAATTTCTTACCAAAAAATTTCATGGTAATACCAACATTGCTTTGAGCACCAATAAATACATTCATAGCTAATTTATCCTCATCAGTTAACCTTCATCTTATAAAAGTACAATTAACTATTGACTTCATTATTAAAGGTTGTTCTCAATTTCAAGAGTAGGGACCCTTGAAGATTTTGCCAGCCAAGGTTACATTTGTTTTTTGATTATTGCTGTCTCAGCAAAATTATGAAATACCGGCCGAGCACAGTGGCTCATGCCTGTAATCCCAGCACTTTGGGAGACCAAGGTAGGTGGATCACCTGAGGTCAGGAGTTTGAGACCAGCCTGGCTAATGTAGTGAAATCCTGTCTCTACTAAAAATGCAAAAATTAGCCAGGCCTGGTGACACGCACCTGTAAACCTAGCTACTAGGGAGTCTGAGGCAGGAGAATCGCTTGAAATCAGGAGGAGGAGGTTGCAGTGAGCCGAGATTGCACCATTGCACTCCAGCCTTGGCAAAGAGTGAAATTCCATCTCAAAACAAAAATATACATTATATATATATATATAATTTATATTTATATGAAATACCTTAAGATCTACAAATTGATAAACAAAAAGTTCCATGAAGAAGTTTGGAAATATTCTTGAATTGTCCTAAAGCACCTACAGGATTTCAAAGTAATTTGCCAGACATGTTTTCTAATGTAGGTTTTGTAGTCTCTGGGGTTTTTCTGCTTACTGACTGCATGAGGGGCCCAGGAACTATTAGAGTGTGCATACAACAGTGTGTGTCTCTCTACTTCCCAGGCTCCCTTGCAGCTGAGTTGGCCATATGACTGACAGCAAGTCCTGGAATGCAGCCAGAAGTGATAGAAGCCTCTTTCACACCATACTCCTAAAATATTCCAAGAAATTTCCCAAACCCACTCTCTTTAGTCCATGCATCTGGAAGTGAAAATTTTAGAAAGGGTAAAGTCACTTAATGGAAGGGGCCTAGGTCTAGCCCCTTGGAGTCAAGCTGCCCAACTAGAAATTCTGCATTAACATTTGTGGGTGGGTATTAACCTTTGTTGGGCTAAGTCATAGAGAATTGTTTTAATTGCAGTCAGCCTGATTTTATAGTGACCTTGGATCCAGAATATTATTTAGATATTACTAGTATCTACTTCATAAAGTGTCTGTGTGGATGAAATACGATAATGAACTCAAATGTAAAGCAACTCCTTCTTTACATGAGTTTGAGTCTGTAGTATATAAACTATAAGTTATGTGTTTTATGATACATGCCTCTAAAAATAAATACACATGCAATTGTATATATATACACACACAAGTATATATATATATGTGTGTGTAAACACACATCTCATTCAGTCCATATATTTCTCCACTGTGAATAAAAATGTATAGAAAGCGAGCATTCTTTAGGATGACCATTTGGTGGTTACCAGACATAGAAAAAGACGGTAATAAAATATAAATTTTAGGACGGTCTTTTGGTGATTATGCCAGACTCCTACCAGCATCTTTCCTCACCAGATCAATGGAACAGAAAATTCAATCATGTAGACTCATAGAATGGCAAGCCCACAGAGTGAATGAACTCAATATAGCTCTTTATATCAAAAGATGAGAACTAGAGAATTCAGGTTTGTGTCCCAATATGATAGCCTCTGCACGTTATTATAAAGCAAATGTGAGCTTTTCCCAAGATAGAAAACTATTGTGACTGATTTCTGGGACTTTTAGAAGCCCTTCTACATGCAACTGAATTAAATAGCCAAAGAACTCTTACTAACAGTGGCTATTTCTGCATCAGGTAGTAGAAAATGAGGATCACAATTTTAGAAAAGATCCCAACACTTTCTCACTAGAAGTTAGAGTAATCATCAGAATGACTAGCCTGAGTAAAATCAGTTATACCTATAGGTTTTCAGAAGTAAAAACATGTCTTTTGAATTTGCTTTTTTTTTTTTTTTT
>NW_016807882.1:1526399-1535030 GCF_001698545.2 Rhinopithecus bieti
TACTATGCAGCCATAAAAATGGATGAGTTTGTGTCCTTTGTAGGGACATGGATGCAGCTGGAAACCATCATTCTCAGCAAACTATCACAAGAACAGAAAACCGAACACCGCATGTTCTCACTCATAGGTGGGAACTGAACAATGAGATCACTTGGACTCGGGAAGGAGAACATCACACATCGGGGCCTATCATGGGGAGTGGGGAGGGGGGAGGAATTGCATTGGGAGTTATACCTGATGTAAATGACGAGTTGATGGGTGCAGCACACCAACATGGCACAAGTATACATATGTAACAAACCTGCACATTATGCACATGTACCCTAGAACTTAAAGTATGATAATAATTTTAAAAATTATTCTATTTTTAAAATATGTTATCTTAATATACATAGCAATACTTCGAAAAATTACTTGACTGTATCAGATATATTCCTATGTATATAGTTTTCTAGGAATACCATAACAAAATATCAAAAGCTGGGTGGCTTATAGAGCAGAAATGTATCTTCCCACAGTCCTGGAGGCTGGAGGGCCACGACCAGGGAGCAGCAGGGTGGCTTCTTTTGTGGCCTCTCTCCTTGACCACGCAGTGTTTTCACGTGGTTTTTCCCTCTGCACCTGTATCCCTGGCATCTCTCTGTGTATCCAGATGTCCTTTTTTTGTAAGTACACCAGTTAGATTGGATTTGGGGTCACCCTAATGGCCCTATTTTATGTTAATCATCTTTTTAAAGACTCTCCAAATATAGTCAGTCTGAGGTACTGGAAGTTAGAGCTTTAACATACGAATTTTGAGAATACACAATTCAACTCCTAACACCATGTCATGAATTAAATAATATAGGAGAATATAATGGAATAATCATGGACCTTAGGGGAAATTGTATTACAAGCAAATTCCCGGTTGATCCAGAAGTAGATGCATCCTATGGTGGTTTTTAATCCAATGGGGGTCTTCGTCACTGGCTAAGTCATTTAAGAATATGTTGAGCATCTTCTTCAGGCCAGATACTGTGGCAGGAGATGTACACGTCAGCAATAGTCCCCGTCTTGAAGAAGTTCAGAACCCAGTGAACACCCAGGAAAAGACATGAACTGTACAAATTTAATGTAATAATAAATAAGCACAACCATAGAAGAATAGATAGTGCATTAGAAGAGCAAACGTAACTATATCATTCTTCCCGGAAATAAGGAAATTTCCACAGCATAAAGGACACTTCAGTGAAATAAGAGGTTGAGCAAGAAGAAGAAAAACGAAGAAAGACCATTTCCGAGAGAGGAAGCAATCTAGGTGAAGTTTAAAAAGTGGCTGTATGCCTAGATGAAGATGTAAGCTAGAGAATAATGATGATTTGGTCAGAAGAAGGAAAGACCTGGTGTACTCTAATGCACTTGGACGTATGTAGTGTAATGCTGCCAAATAAAACATTTTGCAATGAGGGAAATCTTCTATGTCTGAGGTGGGTTAGATAAGGTGGTCGTAGCCTCTCTTAAAGAGGAACAAACCACCCAACAGTGCACAAACCATATCCTGGGTTCATGGTTAGAACATCCTGCCACAAGCTGGTAAAAGAGAAAGGGAGAAAATCCCCAAATTTTTGCAAGCACAGAAGCCCATGAACAGTGTCTTTGGGTTGATCTATGCTCATTATAATAGTTAAAAACACTGCTGTGTAGAGAATTAAGATGCTAAGAAGGCATGCAATATATGTACTAGCATGGCAGCTGTAGTGCGTATGTGTCCAGAAGAGCACCCACAACATGCATTGCAACAATGCCCATTCCCACCCCTTCATGAAAATCATGTAAGACTCGCATAAAGGGAGTTTCCCCAGCATCAGTAGGTGCTGTCTTACTTTTGAGCAGCCTACTCTGATCAGCTGTCAGAGTGTACTTTTACTTTCCAATAAACTCCTTTATCTATTTTATTATTATTATTATTATTATTATTATTATTATTATTATTTTGAGATGGAGTTTCACTCTTTTTGCCCAGGCTATAGTGCAATGGTGCGATCTCAGCTCACCACAACCTCTGCCTCCTGGGTTCAATCAATTCTCCTGCCTCAGCCTCCTGAGTAGCTGAGATTACAGGCATGCACCACCACACCCGGCTAATTTTTGTATTTTTAGTAGAGATGGGGTTTCTCCATGTTGGTCAGACTGGTCTCAAACTCCTGGCCTCAGGTGATCCACCCGCCTCAGCCTCCCAAAATGCTGGGATTACAGGTGTGAGTCACCACACACGGCCTCCATTGTCTACTTTTATTTGGACTCACTCTCAAATTCCTTTGTGTGGTGAAATCAGGAACCTGAACTGGCTCACGGACAACATGTGTGTGCTGTGCAATATGGTAGCCACTAGCCACATGTGCCTATTGAGAATTTGAAATGTGTCTTGTGCCACAGAGTAACTCAATTTTTTAAAATTTTATTTGTTTTAAATTTAAATTTAGATAGCCAACATGACTCATGACTACTGTATTTGACAGTGTAGATTTAGAAAGAAAGGGTTTTTTATCTTTTTTCTTCATCTATACTGTCCACATGCACAATACACTCAATTAGATACATTTTTCATTACATGTGAGATGTGTAGCAGGATGTTTAAGTGGAAACTTGACTGTGAATATATGGCAACAAGCATTAGAAACCAAAATGAGTTGCAAAATAGATCACCAAGTTTATTAGTAAGGGTTCTTCAGAAAAACAGAACCAATAGGATATGTGTGTGGATAGAGACAGAGCCAGCAAGCTGGAGATGCAGGACAGCTGAAGGTGGAGTGCCTGTCCAAGAGTTGGCAGGCTCAAGATCCAAGAAGAGCTAATGTTTCAGTTTGAGTCTAAAGGCAAGAAAAAGCTGATGTCCCAGTTTCAAAGGAAGCAAGGCAGGAGGAATTCTGTCTTACACAGGGGAGGGTTGGTGTTTTTGTTCTATTCAGACCTTCCACTGACTGGATGTACCCACATTAGGGAGGCCAATCTGCTTTCCTCCGCCTATTGTTTTCAGTGCTGATCTCATCCAAAACACCTGCACAGAAACACCTAGAATGTTTGACCAAATATCTGGGCACCTGTAGCTCACACAAGTTAACTCATGAAATTAACCATCACACCAAGTGAAAACTAAAAAAAGTACTTAATTAGAGACTCAAACCTCTCACGCATGTGAAGAATATAAGAGTTTAGACAGCAGTTGTGGAGAGAATTTGTGGGGACTTTAGAGAGAGCTACTCATAGGTTAGTCTACTGTGAGAAACACCAACTCCAAGGGAAAGGATTTGTTCACTTCTCACCTTGACCCTAATGAGAGAGCTTCGACCAAGAGCTTGGTAGCTGTCCTTGCTATGGAAGTGATGCAGTGGATTGATGTCTAATTCCCACAGGGAAAATTCAAAAAGCAAGTGGGACTGGCTAGCTCTTCCAAGCAGGAGGAAGGAAGGGGAGCGAGCATATTTCAGTTGCCTGACTCCCAACTTTGGTTGACACAAAGCATGAAAGAGTGTTTGCCATAACTAGATTTGGACTACATGTGAACTGCTTTATTACAGGGTCACCCATAGGGGCAAACAGGCCTCAGCACAACGATGCTTAAAATACAGCATTCCTAGAGTCAGAGAAAAGTATGTCACCTGCATCAAGGGAAATGTAGATGAGCACTCCCCAGTATTGAGACTTCTAAAGAGAACCACAATTTCAGCACCCAAGAAGGCGGCTTTTAACTTCAGCCATGTCCTGAGAGTAGGAAACCAACTTTTGAATGTACCGGTCAAGTAGGATATTTCCAGCCCACATATCACTTCCTCCACTACACTTAAAACAATTAGAAACCACACTTTTCAACTTGAGAGAAGAACTTGTCCAGAATGAAAAGGCTGACCACATCCACTTCCCCAACTGCAAGCTTTCCACCATTCAGCCTTAGTTAGGCAAAGGAGAATAGCTGTAATCTGAGTGCAGTTGGACATTTTACCTGTGATATGAAACTAGACAAATCCAAGAGATGTCTAAGAGGCATAATGAAGGCTTTTGATGAACATATTTTATGTAGGTTGTGAGGAAGACAGGGTTTTGAATACCATGCTTGGGTTTCTCCTTGTGTAACTCTCCCCAGCTATATATATTTGATGATCCTATGACTTTGTATTACCTAAGATTAATTACAAAGGTCAGTGGTAAGGTGGAATTTTCATCAAGAGCAGAGAGAAAACTAGCCCCACAGAACAAAGCATTAAGGGACCATGGAGAGAAAAAAAAAATCACTCTGTATCTAATAGTTGTGCTTATTTGTGTACCAGATACTTACACAATGGTATTCAAATGGTTGATCAATGGGGGGAAGGGGTATGATCCCTAAAGCAACATCTTAGAAACTTGGGCTAGGTGAGTGAAAATTTACATTTGAGTAGTTCAAAATGCCTTTTTAGAAAGATTGTTATTCTCTTAAGATGAGAATCTCTCCTATGAAGGATGGGGAGCCGTTACGTGATTACTAAAGGAGAATGACCTAAACAGCCTTGTGTTTTAGAAAGCCCACCCTGATGCTTATGTGGGAAATAGAGATGGGCTAACTTCAGACTTTAAACACAAACACCTGCTGGGAGATAAATGCAATTGTTCTGGTGAAAGTTGATGAGAACCTGAGCTAACAAGATAAGGTAAGAAATGCAACAAAGGGAAGAATTTCAGGAGATATTTAAGAGGCAAAATTAACAGATCTTGATAACAAAATCAGATGTAGATGATGGAAAAGAGAGGCTTTGGGGATGATGTTCAGGTTTCTGACTTGGGTAATTTTCTCTAGCTATATTAGAGTAGAAACTCCAGAGGCATGAGCTGTGGCTTGGATCAAGGTGGTCCTTATATTTATCAAGTTAGAGCCAGTCCTGACTTTACGAGGTGGACACTCTGCTATATCACATCATTGTATCATATTACCTTCCTGTGATAGGCAGAATAAGGGTCCTCCAAAGATGTCTATGTTCTAATCCTGGAAACTAAATATGTTAGGGTATCTATCAAAGGGAATTAAGGTTGCTTGTGGAATTAGGTTGCTAACCAGCTAACCTTAAAATAGGGGTAGTATGCTGGATTTATCCAGGTAGGCCCAATGTAATGAAATGTCCCTTAAACTTGAAAGAGGGAGGCCGAAGAGTCAGTGTTATGGTGATACAATGTGAGACTTGAACAGCCTTTGCTGACTTTGAAAATGGAAGGGAGCCAGAAATGGAAGAACATAGGCAGCCTTCGAAACTGGGGGAAAAAAAATCACATTTTTTCCCTAGAACCTCCAGAAAAGAATATAGTCAAGCCAATACCTTGATTTTGTCCCAGTGAGACCCATTTCAGACTTCTGACCTCCAGAACAGTAAGATGATAAATCTGTATTGTTTGAGTCCACTGAGTTTGTGGGAATTTGATACAGGTGCCCTGGGAAACAAACGCTTTTATCATTTATCCTTTCTCAGCAAATGCCTGCTCTCAGATTCATCCACACTTCTAATTTGTTTACCTCTAACTAATGCTTTATTTATAGTTTTCTTGACTTGTTATTTGCAACTTATTTAAACAGTACTTACTATAAGCTAGTCATTGTGTGCCTACTTGCTGTGTAACTAACACTGGAGTAAGTTAAACTACCAGGTGTATTCCCTATGAACAGTTAGGCCCATCAAATTATCTCAGTGCAAACATGAACAATAAGAACACCTTGTGTTGCAGTCTCTTTTTTTCTGCTTATCCGATTGCCATACAACTAAAACATTTCCCAAGTAATAAATAATTTAGTTATAAAATTTAGGCAGCTTTCCGTCACAAGATATAATATTTATTTTGCTGTTGAATTAATTAATGTTTGGGAAATGCCATGTAAATGTTAGCTGTTATCCTCTTCTTATTTATAGTAAGTACATAACCTGAAACTTAATTCTATGCAATAGAAAATGCTGTGGACTATAAGTGGTAATGATGGATTAACATTCTTTGTCCTTATGACTTTATCTGTAACCTGCATATAAAATTCAGAACTTGAAATGATGAAGATAATATCTGTCCATCCCAGCTTGGTCCAGCACTCATGAAACACAGATGTGAATGATTTTTGACTGGCAGATTTCAAATGAATATGCAGCCACTACAACTTTTACATAAATTTAAAATTCTGAAAGAGGAGGGAAGAGGAATGCAAGACTCTGTCCAAATTGTGTGTTTGGGGCAATAAGCATATTGTATGCACAGTCCAAAATATATTTCCAAATACAGGTAAACAAAGGCTATTTTGATTCTGTTTTAAGGTCGCAAACAGTCTGTCATGGAGTTTAGATGGTGAGTCTCCCTACTAGAAGATGGGTCACACTTGGAAGAGTGCTTTATATTCTCCACGCCACTGCCAAATGATCCTAGAGGTTAACAGAAAACAGCAATGGGGCTTCCAAAGACAAGGACTGAATTCCATACTTGGTAAGACTGGGAATGATGAGAACATTGTATTCTTCAAACAAAGTAACAGCCGGACAGATAGGCAAAAGTACAAAGAATCTGACCTCCAAGTAATCCTTAATTATAACTCTGCAACCTAAAAGGACAAGACTATAAAGTGGGTCAATAAGAAATGCATGAATTATGTAAGTAAAGAAAACTGAAACATATCTCCAGGCACAAAGCAAGCTAGCTATAATTTGCTACTATAAAATTCAAGAATTTTGCACCCTAGCTTATGCCATTAATCCATAAAGATACCAAAGCCTTCAATATAAAATGATACTAGAAGCTGTAATTTAATGAAGGCCAAGGTACTAAGTTATTAATTACGTGTGAAATAGTAAATATTTAAAATATTTGAAAATTGCTTATATTTCTTAAAATTGAGTAATATGCTATAAATCTCAGAAGGCAGGGTAATTCCAATCTCCGTGGCAAGTCTGTTTGTACAGCAAAACCTGTATAGCCTCTCTGGAGAACTAAGGTATAATCTGCCACAGCTGTGTAATTGAAGAAGCTCTGACACATGGAACTATACAAAAAGTTATTTCCAACTAGCAAAGCTTAGGATATTTTTCTTTCAGAATAAAAGTGCAGAATTCTGGACTATAATTATATTTCTACCACACTAAAAGAGCTCACAAATGCTTATTCTGTGTTAGAAGCAGGTCTTGAAATGGATAGTACAAATGTATGGAATTTCACCTCTTTTTGACAATGTAATTTTGATTAACTTTCAAACACCATAAGCAAAAGGCACCTGAACCCATGTACACAGTGAATCCTGGGTGGGAATGTTGATTTAAATGTGTGTTTGCAATAAGTAAACATCCTGAAACACATCATCTTCCTGATCACATTAACTGCCTCTCAAATATTGAAACCAAAGTATTTTGTGGCATATTCAAAAGAAGATTGTTTTATGCCTGTGTATGGATGGTTGTTCCAATCATCTTACAGACTCTGGTGCAATATGAGATACTTGAAAACTTCCATAGCCTATGCTATGGAAGCTTTGTAGTTTCTTCTCCACTTCCTTAATCTGAGAGTAGCTGGTTTGTCCCTGAGTTTTCCTGGGTGAATTGACTTTCCACCAAGTATCATCAAGAGAGTTTGATTTCTGGTTCTTGCCTTAATGAATAAGAGTTGCAATTCCAAGTAGTTAGCTGTGGACCACACCTAGGTATACCTCTGAAGTAACCTTAGCATAAGTTCAGTTAGTAGATACAACCCAGATCCTCTCTACCTCATGAGAATCTAACTAAAGGAAAGGCCACAGGACCACCAAGGGCTCCTAAGAAGTTTCCAGCTGTTTGCTGGCCATTTAAAAAACATCATATCATTTGTGGGACTTGGAACAATGAGGACTCTGTTCTTCATAAATGGACCTTGAGATTGTTTTAGAGGTAAAAGGAGGGAATTCAGCTCATTACAAAGGCTTCATTCAAGGTCAGGACATGACTGGAAGAGCGGCCTCTCTAAGAACATGGTTTGAAAGGAAATCTTGTGAGGAAGTAAGAGAAAATGACTCACAAGCCAGCTGCATGCATATCAGTGCAAGTTAGCAGGATGGCAGATGTCACACGGAGGTAGAGTGCCTTTGGTGTCTTTTGGATACCAATATTTTAATTTTTACCCCTTATTGTTATCCAGTAATAACTCTAACCCTGCATGTGGCACAATTGCTTTAATAAAGACAGTTACAATGAGTGGATAAAGAAAATGTGGTATATATACACTATGGAACACTACTCAGCCATTAAAAGGAACAACATAATGTCTTTTGCAGCAACTTGGATAGAGCTGAAGACCATTATTCTTTTTTTTTTTTTTTTTTTTTTTTGAGACAGAGTCTCGCTCTGTTGCCCAGGCTGGAGTGCAGTGGCCGGATCTCAGCTTACTGCAAGCTCCGCCTCCCGGGTTTACGCCATTCTCCCGCCTCAGCCTCCCGAGTAGCTGGGACTACAGGCGCCCGCCACCTCGCCCGGCTAGTTTTTTTTTTTTTTTTTTTTTTTTTTGAGGAGGGGGTGTTTTTCCCCGGTTTTGGCCAGGATGGTCTCGATCTCCTGACCTTGTGATCCGCCCGTCTCGGCCTCCCAAAGTGCTGGGATTACAGGCTTGAGCCACCATGCCTGACCTTGGAGA
>NW_016807882.1:1535231-1539213 GCF_001698545.2 Rhinopithecus bieti
TTGAGACAGAGTCTCGCTCTGTTGCCCAGGCTGGAGTGCAGTGGCCGGATCTCAGCTTACTGCAAGCTCCGCCTCCCGGGTTTACGCCATTCTCCCGCCTCAGCCTCCCGAGTAGCTGGGACTACAGGCGCCCGCCACCTCGCCCGGCTAGTTTTTTTTTTTTTTTTTTTTTTTTTTTTTTTTTAGAGACGGGGTTTCACCGTGTTTGCCAGGGTGGTTTCGATCTCCTGACCTTGTGATCCGCCCGTCTCGGCCTCCCAAAGTGCTGGGATTACAGGCTTGAGCCACCATGCCTGACCTTGGAGACCATTATTCCAAATGAAGTTAACACCTGAGTGGAAAACCAAAACTCGTATGTTCTCACTCATAAGTGGGAGCTAAGCTAAGAGTACACAAAAATATACAGAGTGATATAATGAACTTTAGAGACACAGAAGGAGGAGGGTGGGAGGGGGGCTAGGGATAAAACAACTACACGTTAAGTACAATGTATACTACTCAGGTGACGGGGACACTGAAATATCAGAATTCACCACTATATAATTCATCCATGTTACAAAAAAAAACCACTTGTACCCCAAAAGCTAAGGAAGACAGACATACTTATGGTAACATCATACACAGTATCACAAGATTGATCATAACCTAGCTTCACTTTCATGCACCTTCTATTTCACTTATTACATAGATGTGAGTGAACACCCCAAGGAAAGACAGGTGTTAGGGCTTTAGACATATTTACGAACGTGAACTTGCCCATTAGCCTAAGACAGTTTCCCAAAGTTTGGGAGCAACACAAACACTAGAAAACTTCATTAGTCTCCTTCAAGGGTGTGTTCATAGTAGGTACTCAATAGATGTTAAGTGACTGACTGCTAAAGGAATAATGGGGGCTTTGAGCACCCGTCAAAAATAAAAGCTGAATTAATGATGAAAATAAATTTCTGACCAACATGGGAAAAACACCTGTACTATTAAATCCTGGATAGCTATAATTGTGCCCAGTATCCCATTTCTTCCATTCCACTGGCCAATTCAAAAGCAGAGCAAATGTGCAAAAGATTCTGTGATATGATTTTTAGAGCACAATTTTCTTCATCTTCCTTTCTTTCAGCCCGAAGAAAACAAAAAAGTCCCACAAAGATGTAGGATCTCACTTTGCCTGCATTAATTCCCTGTCCTTTGCCCAGTTTCTCCTCTCTTGGAAGGCAGAGGCAGCTTCTGATTTTGATCACTTCGTGTCCAGGTAAGCAGTGCTGGGAAGCACATGGGGGAAGTCATTGAAGAGAAGAGGTACCATGCTTCCAGCTTCACTCAGGACACAGACTGCAAAGGCTCAATAGTCCAGAACAAAACAATCTTGATCTGAAGCTTGACAATCCCTATTTGCAGAACACTTGCTGGCATTAGTAGAAAATTTGCTTTTCTTTAAAACCTTTCTCCCTGGAAATGTCACATGCAGGGCAGCTCACCTCTGTCATGGGAATGGCACCTCCTCTAGTTGAGGTGAAAACTAGAAAGATGAAAAAACTGGGCTGTTCTTGACCTGAACTTCCATGAACCCTTGGGAGCATTCAGTAAGGTATTCCAAAGCCTGAGTGAAGGATGAGGTAGAGAGGCAAGACAAAAATGTGGTTATTCTTATGACTTAATATCTTGGAAAACTCAGATCTGTTGGTGCTTGATTTATTTGCAGATTTCCATAATGTCAGAAAACTAAGCAGAGTTCGTAGGATTAACATTTTCTCTATTTTTAGTACACACACATACACATAAAGCACAGTTACTCAATGACCAAAGAGAAAACTTCCAAGAAACCTCTTATGCAGGAGAGCCCTACCAAGATTTTCAGGTCTTGATGTTCAGTTCCATTAGCATAGCAGGTTAATATCCATTAAGTGTAGACAGTCCCTCAGATAGTAAGAACCACTGTGGGTTAGTGGTTCAGAGCATGGTTTTGGAGATGCACTGCTGGGCTTGGAATCCTAGCTCATCCCTTCAATATTATGTGACTCTTTGTACATTATTTAACTCCTTGGAGCTTCATTCTTATCTATGAAGTGGAGAAAAGATGATGATAATGTACCTCCCTCACAAGTATGTAATAAGAGTGATGAACTTGGAAAAGCATATGTAACATGGTGAGTGCTTCACAAGCAAGCATTAGTCATACCTAAATTGGCATTTGAACACTACATTAGAAAGAAAGTTGGAAAAGATAGTGGGTAGGCTCTGTTGTCTTAGATAGGATGAGAAAGTACTGTTTAAATGATTTTTAAAAAGAAGAAAAAAAGAAAAAATCCTTGGGAGAATAAAAAGAAATAAGGCCCAAGACTGTTGTAATAACATATTATGCAAGAAGAAGAAAGGTCCTTTAACTATGGTAATAAAGATAAATGTGTTTTCATGAACATTTAAAATTTCTGTGATTGAAATCAGCAAACCATTAAATTTTAAATTAAGAAAGACTTATAGCAAACATAGACAACTATCTAGGCAACAAAAATGAAGATTAAAAGAAGTATTAATATGATTTGTACATAATCTCTTTATAAGATTAATATAAATGTCTGCAAAGTTGACTAAATTAGGTATACCAAAACTTCTGTACAAAAAAATTAAACTTAGATTAAGTATTCCTAACAAATCAAGCAAGTAGCCCATAGAAAATATGTTTTGCTTTCATATATAAGCACATCTAAATACCTATTACAAAAGAAAAGCAAGAAAATTCTTTCTTTTAAATGCACCCCAAGGTAGTAATAATGTTATTAGTTCCACTTGGGATTTATTCACATATTCGTTATATGAATGATATATAGATATATACACATGTAGAGAGAGATCAGTTTCCTCACCTCCATATTAGTATTTGCATAAAGCATTGTGACATTTTAAAGGTATTTAAAAATCATTGAACACCATCCCCAATTTTCAAGATTTAAAATTAAGGCCCACAAAGAAGAACGAATTTCTCTAAATTATATAGAAACTAATTCACAGTCTGATGATCGTTTCTTTTGCTGTATGGAAGTTCTTTAGTTTAATTAGATACCATTTGTCAATTTTGGTTTTGTTGTAATTACTTTTGGTGTTTTAGTCATCAAGTCTTTGCCCACGCCTATATCCTGAATGGTATTACCTAGGTTTTCTTCTAGGGTTCTTCTGGTTTTAGGTTTTACATTTAAGTCTCTAATCCATCTTGAGTTAATTTTTGCATAAAGCGTAAGGAAGGGGTCCAGTATCAGTTTTCTGCATATGGCTAGCCAGTTTTCCCGGCACCATGTATTAAATAGGGAATCCTTTCCTCATTGCTTGTTTTTGTCAGGTTTGTCAAAGATCAGATGGTTGTAGATGTGTGGCATTATTTCTGAGGCCTCTGTTCTGTTCCATTGGTCTATATATCTGTTTTGGTACCAGTACCATGTTTTGGTTACTGTAGCCTTGTAGTATAGTCTGAAGTCAGGCAGCAAGATGCCTCCAGCTTTGTTGTTTTGCTAAGGATTGTCTTGACTATACAGGCTCTTTTTTGGTTCCATATGAAATTTAAAGTCATTTTTTCTAATTTTGCAAAGAAAGTCAAAGGTAACTTGATGGGACTAGCTTGAATCTATACATTAGTTTGGGTAGTATGGCCATTTTCATGATATTGATTCTTCCTATCCATGAGCATGGGATGTTTTTCCGTTTGTTTGTGTCCTCTCTCATTTCCTTGAGCAGTGGTTTGTAGTTCTCCTTGAAGAGGTCCTTCACATCCCTTGTAAGTTGTGTTTCTAAGAATTTTATTGTCTTTGTAGCAATTGTGAAACTATCATCAGAGTGAACAGGCAACCTACAGAATGGGAGAAAATTTTTGCAATCTATCCATCTAACAAAAGTTTAATATCCAGAATCTACAAGAAACTTAAACAAATTATAAGAAAAAAAAAATAACCCCATCGAAAAGTAGGCAAAGGATATGAACACTTTCCCAAAGAAGACA
>NW_016807882.1:1542888-1545390 GCF_001698545.2 Rhinopithecus bieti
CAAATCAAAACCACAATGAGATACCATCTCACACCAGTTAGAATGGCAATCATTAAAAAGTCAGGAAACAACAGGTGCTGGAGAGGATGTGGAGAAATAGGAACACTTTTACACTGTTGGTGGGACTGTAAACTAGTTCAACCATTGTGGAAGACAGTGTGGTGATTCCTCAAGGATCTAGAACTAGAAATACCATTTGACCCAGCCATCCGATTACTGAGTATATACCCAAAGGATTATAAACCATGCTGCTATAAAGACACATGCACACGTATGTTTATTGTGGCACTATTCACAATAGCAAAGACTTGGAACCAACCCAAATGTCCATCAATGATAGACTGGATTAAGAAAATGTGGCACATATACGTCATGGAATACTATGCAGCCATAAAAAAGGATGAGTTCATGTCCTTTGTAGGGACATGGATGAAGCTAGAAACCATCATTCTGATCAAACTATCTCAAGGACAGAAAACCGAACACTGCATGTTCTCACTCATAGGTGGGAACTGAACAATGAGAACACTTGGACATGGGGTGGGAAACATCATACACTTGGGCCTGTGGTGTGGTGGGGGAATGGGGGACGGATAGCATTAGGAGATATACCTAATGTAAATGAGGAGTTAATGGGTGCAGCACACCAGCGGGGAACATGTATACATATGTAACAAACCTGCACGTTGTGCATGTGTACCCTAGAACTTAAAGTATAATTGAAAAAAAAAAGAAAGAAAGAAATCATTGTCCTTTACCTTTTCACTGCAACTTGCTCCTCTTAATTAATTGAGATGTGATTGTAGAATATAGAGTTGTATTAACTCAGCAAACCATTTTTTTCTAGATCTCAGGGTTCTGGTTAACCCTTGGCCGGTGAATTACAGTTAAACATGGCAGATTGGACACATCTCTGCTCATTCCTGAAATTCCACTAAGAAGGCTGTTAAGTAATAAAACTGGTAAAGACATACATGTTCAAACATTACGGTAGAAGATACAAAAGGTGAAAAGTAACATCAGCCATATTTTGGAAGATGGAAAGCAGATGGACAAGTGGTATCAGATTCAACAGCGCAGAAAAAGACAACCCTAATCTTGCAAAGGGAGAAGTCAATAAGATGCACATGAATTCAATTTCCAGAAAACTTGGAGAATTGGAGGCATCATTAACCGTTGAAGGACAGAGGGAGATTCAATCATTCTTTTCCTGCAGCTCCTAAATCCAAAATTTTTGAAACCCAAAAAATTTTATAAAACTTATTTGGCAGCAAAATTTTACTTTATCCAGACAAATTTGCTGTCAAAATGTGAACTAAAATATGTAAAGCTAATTCATAGTCTTGATTTACCCCTCTTAGTATAAATATTCATGCTCCTGTGCAGGAAATTCGATGTGTTTGATTAAGGAGGCTCCTACACGTCCCACTAGGTAATACAGTTGACCCTTGAACAATATGGGTTTGAACTGTGCAGGTCCAATTATATGTAGATTTTTTTCAGTAAGTATCTTGGAAAGTTCTTTGGAGATTTGTGACAATCTGAAGACTCACAGATGAACTCCCATTACATAGAAATATCAAAAATTAATAAAAAGTTATATATCTCATGAATGCATAAAACATATGAGTCTATTTTGTGATTTACTACCATAAAGTATACACAAATCTATTATACAGAGTTAAAATTTATCAAAACTTACACACATGCTTACAGACTGTACAGGGTTCCATTTGCAGTCAAGAGAAATGTAAACAAACATAAAGTTGCAGTATTAAACCATAGCTGAATAAAATTAACTGTAGTAATGCTGTAGTGCTGTAATAATTTCATAGTCACCTCCTGTTGCTATTGCAGTGAGCTCAAGTGTTGCAAGTGTCTGCTTAGAACGCCATGTGATGCTAATTATCTCTGTGTGAGCAGTTCATCTCTCCAGTAAATTGCTTATCACAGTAAAAAGTAATCTCTCATGGTTCTTGAGTATTTCTTACTGTGTTTAATGCAATACCGTAAACCTTGAACTACACCATGAGATCCATTCAGAGTGCCACTAGTGATGCTGGAGGTGCTCCCAAGAAGCAGAGAAAGGCATGACATTACAAGAAAAAGTTGAATTGCTTGATATATACCATGGATTGAGGTTTGCAGCTTCAGTTGTCACCCCTGCCCTCCATTTCAGACAGATGATTAATCTTCTAAGTAGGCAATATAAACTTATAGTCTCGATAAATACAGTAAAGTACTATAAATATATTTTCTCTTCCTTATGATTTTCTTAACATTTTCAAGATGGACTAGAGACTTAAATGTTAGACCTAATACCATAAAAACCCTAGAAGAAAACCTAGGTAGTACCATTCAGGACATAGGCATGGGCAAGGACTTCATGTCTAAAACACCAAAAGCAATGGCAGCAAAAGCCAAAATTGACAAATGGGATCTAATTAAACTAAAGAGCTTCTGCACAGCAAAAGAAACTACCATCAGAGTGAACAGGCAACC